>NC_056729.1:1065146293-1065376293 GCF_019279795.1 Protopterus annectens | reverse complement strand
GGATACGATGCTAAAAGGTTAAGTTTTCATTTATTTACAGACCAATACAGGATTCTAAGAACATTCATTTAGTTTTATAAAAAATAAATATATTTCATAAAATCAAATATCTAAACATAACTTTACAGATAGTCTGTTTTATAAGCACAGTAACTCCCCTACTCTTAGGTAATACAAGGAAACAGAGGACTTTCCCAGGGTGGAGAATGTCTCCTTCTGCAGCATCAAGCCTCACAGTATCTCTGGACGGTCCTTTATTTCCCTATAATGCTCACCTTCTTTGTCATAACAGTGAAACAAATCATATTAGCACTTCTTGGGAACTGCTGGATGTTATGCAAATATGGCTGATGGCACTGACAAAAGGCATCTGTGAAGAGAAAAGGAAGAAGCATGGCATGTCTACACATGCCTATAGCATATCCATTGTTTGAACTCTCTCAGTAATGGTAGTCTTACTGTCCTGGAGTCATGCTGCACACCAGGCTGACGTTTCAGAGATACCAGCAATGGCTGTGGGAGGGGGGAGCTCATACTGCTTTGAGAGGTTGTTCATCATGCTGACACTTAGGTAGTACTTGTGTAATTTGGAGTTAAACTTTAATTGTGCAAGACCAGTTTGACAGTATTGTTAAAATTAAACTACAGTGTCTATCCCTCTACCATGCCCTAGACTATACATTATGTTTTTTCTCTCTCTCTCTCTGTCTGGGTTTTATAAATTAACAACCAACCAGTAGACTGGAAAACAGCAAGAGACATGCACAAACACCAATTTAATCAACACAGTTGTTTAAGCACATTCATCCCCAAGTGGGACTTCTTCAGAACTGCCATTATTTAATCACAATCAGCTTATATTCATTTCCAATTGTCACATGACCTTATACGATCCCCAGTAAGAAACACTTATTTTTAATATTAATATTAATGAAAATTGCTAACAATATGCTAAAAGGCTAAAAATGCATACTTCCAAATATAAATAGTGGTATAGACTGCTATGACAAAACATGATAAAAATGAATTAACCATATTATGTGAATTTAAATAGGCATATCTTACAGTCACTCAGTTACACCTCTAAACTTTTCAGCTTGAACACTGGGCTGATAGAACCAGCCTCATTCAAACCAGGAGCCACCATTGCATTTAAATTCAGTTGCTAGATTAATTCGCTTACTAACAAGTGCTCCTCAGTAATAAAAACCCCATTGAATCTTTTTTAATCTGCTCGATAACCACAAACTTAAATTTATGATTTGGGTGATGTTGTTTGTGTCTGCATAGGGCATTAGTGTTTTTTGCATTTTTAACTTCTAACTCATGGTCATAAATTCTCTCTTTGGTTTCCTGGAGGGTTTTCCAATGTAATAGTCAGGGCATGAATTACAAAAAGCGACATAAACAATCTGACTGGATTCACAGTTCAAGCTCCCTTTAACTTTAAATTCCTGCCCTTTAATGTTGAACAAATCTCCGACCATTGTACAATTGCACTGCCATTTTTAATATGTTTATTTTCAACCTGGTATTTCATCTCGAATAAATCTTAGAAACATTTTTCTATAGACCATTTTAGGCCTATCTCTAAATAGTCTCCTCAGAAGATCATCTTAGGTAAAAACAAGCCAATTTTCCAAAATGCAATCCACTATTCTATTCTGTGGGTGTCAACAGTAAAAGTTATAATAAAATGCTTCCCAACATCCATTTGTGTGTCTGTTTTGACCTCAGGAGATGCCTCACTAATGAATTCTGCCACATCTGGCATGATTTTGTTAACAAATGCAGGTATATCCCTCTTTGTCTTTTACCCACCACTTCATTCCTGATCTCTACTAAAAATTCCAAATTGGCCTTTAACTATAGCCTTCTTCTGGAATTTTGGATGACAGCTTTTGTAGTGGAAGTAACTGTTGGAGAAGGTAGACTTTCCATGGATGTTAGAAATAAAGCACTCTTTTTCATAAAATTTATACAATACTACATCTAAAAACAGAATGGTGTCAGCATCATATGCATAAGAAAACTTTAGAAAAGATATGGATACTTTAATATATTCAAAGAATTCAGTAAGTCTTTCTTCAGTATCAGTCCAGACAATAAAGATATCATCCAAAAAAGTGGGTATAATAGTTCCAACAATATTTGAAGGGGGTATTAAAAATACACTTCTGCTCCCAATTAGCCAACACTAAGTGAACCTGGAGGTGCAAGCTTCCCCTATTGCTACTCCACTTGACTGCTTGAATAATTGCCCTTCAAAGAACAGAAAGTCGTTGGATAACACTATATCCATCAAACTCACAGCTAGGTTGATTCAATCATGGGTTAGTATTTTAATGTCAAATAGAATTTCTTCCAACCAGATGAGTCCTTCAAGGTTTGGAAATCACAGAATCCAAATTATGCACATCAATTGTTACAAGCAGACAGTGATCACAAAGCCAAGTTTCAGCAATCTTACTCAAAAAGTCCCAAGAGTCTCGACAAATTTGTGGTAGCTTTGCAACAGACTCTTTTAATAGCCCATCCAAAAATTTAGCAATATAATGGGTTTTACTTCTGTTGGTATCCACAACTGGCACGAGGGGTGGGTCAGCCAGACATTTGTGGATCTTGGGTAGACCAAAAATACCTGCAATAACCGGCCGTCTATTTTCCATTAATTCATATTCTTCCTTACTAATTTGCCCTTGCATTAACATGTTGTACAACTCCATATCAATATTAGCATAGGCAATGTTAAGCTTGCTCCTAGATATTTTGATATAGGTGTCACTGAGCAAAAGACTATTCATCCTATTGATGTAATCATTAGTGTCCATGATGACTATCCCACCTGGTTTATCAGGTTTCATACGTCTTACTCTTTTGTCATGAGCCCCTTCTTTATAAATTATCTGCTCTTTGGGTGTTAAATTATAAAATTTCCTTTTGATCATTTTGGTTAAAACCTTTCATATGCACTTTTCCCACAATTTTTCAAATAAACTTATATTGTGGTTTAGTGGTGGATTGAAGGTACTGGATTTCCTTAATTCACCTTTCTCCCATTTATTTATAGCACTATTGGAGTTAGCAGTATTAAACCACAATGCTAAATTGAGCTTTCCGGTGTACAAATTTAAGTATAAAATGACTTCCTCCACATTAGTTATTTTGGGTGCACATAACTCAAACCCTTAGAGTGTAACTCTGCATGTAACATATTAAAAGCCTTGACTGAATATTTATACAAAGTAAAATCATTGTCTATATTTGTTACTCTGTAGGGAAGACCAGCTGAAGTGAAAGCACTTGGTTCCCCCATCAAAAATTAAATCCCTTATTGATTCCTGTTGTAGTCATTCCTTTTCCCTGTGTATTTCTTTGGTTTGGCACCTTGCTTCTGATAAAGTTCTTTGTTCACTGGCTTTTTCACCTTCACTTGGGCATACTTCTCCTGAATCCTTTAAGATCTCCTTATTTCCCGCTGTATGGTGGGTAACGATCCATTTGGGGACTGGTTTGTAACTTTCTCATCCATCATTTCCTCTTCTTGCTCTATTGGCCTTTGCCATGCCGCACTCATCCTAAATCTTCCTGTTTTGGTTGGATCTGGGTAAGTGTGACCTTCCCTGCATGCTGCCAAATCTCTTTGAAATTTTTTGATCCTCCTTTGAAGTATACAATCACAGTACTCATCAACTTTGTGAAAAACATTAGTATAATTAGTTTCATAGTGTTCAAACAGAACATCCTTGGCGAGACTAATGTGCAGCTTGCCCAAATCAGCAGATAACTTCTCCAAAGCCAAATCATTCTGCTTAATCATGAGCTCCATTATTTCACACTTGGTAAAGTTGAACACTTCCACTAATGGATTGTAATAATTGATGCCTTTTAGGACTCCATTGGGGAACTTCCATAAATGGAGTCCTTTAGGTACTTGTTTAGCTTGTAGATATTCACATAAATAGGAATTTGAGAAGGTAACCAAGACAATGGATTGGGGCAAAATGGTGCATACTGCCTACTTTTGCCTTTACCTAGCTAAGGCATTTGATAAAACACCATACTCAGGCTTCTTAAATAAACTCCCAGAATTAGGCATAAATCCATATGTAACTCATTGGGTGGCAGCTGGCTCACAGAAGTGTCCTAGGAAGTCAGGATTGGAGAGACCACCTCCACAAAGATGCCAGTCACCAATGGTGTCCCCCAGGGCTCTGTGGTGGGTCTGCTCCTCTTTGGCATCTCTTTTTCTGAAGTCAAGGCCAGTGTCAATTGCCTCTGGGTTACCAGGTTTGTAGCTGATTGCAAGCAATCATATATATGCCCCAAGATACTAACATCTTACAGGAAGGTCTAACACAGACAGATAACTGGAGAGCTTAGAACTCTGTGCCAAGGAATACATAATACTACCTTCTGAGAAGTTAGAATACCAGGAGAAACTATTTCATTGATAAAACACTCGTAAAAGTAGATGCAGTTGTCAGAGATTTGGGGACTCATAGATAGTAACCTGGCTTTCGATCTCGTGTCAAATTTGTTAGAAAATCATTTTATGTCACTCAGCTTATAAGTAAGGCCATGCCATCTGGATTCAGGGAAATCATTGTGCTCCTGTACTTAGCCATTATCAGACTCATCATTGTGCGTAATACCCCTTTATATATGCATGTGATCAGGCACGTGCCTCAAATGGAAGATTCACACAGATTCTTCGAAAAAAGAAATTAGTGTAAACATAGTATCCTATGTAGATTGCCTCAAGGCCTATCACCCTACTGTGTTTCCTACAGACTTCTGAAATGTGATTTATGCCTGGGATAAAAGGCATCCTTGGATCCCGTTGTGATGGACCTTTTTCATATCTGCAAAATGATCAGCACCAGAACTACTTTGCCTGTGAATTAAATAGAACATGCTGGAGGGAAAGGTATGTATCTCTGAGAATCCCAATTCTCTGAAACAGACTTCCCATCCATGTGAAGTAGATCCTTTCCCCTAACACTATTTAACCACAACCCAGACCAGTGGATGAAACATTGAAATTCACCCCTTGTCTGACATCTATGTCTTTGATGGACAGAGGTAGCCATTAAGTCATGCCCTAACTAACATGAACCCCTTAAAAGAACCTCTAAGGCACAACACCTCTTGGGATACTTTTGGCTTGTATAGCTAGGTTTATAAAGGCCCCAGTAGTCATTAGTCTAACATACATCTCTGAACCTATTAAAAACTATTATACTAGCACTGAAAGAGACATGTAGCAAAATAAGAAATGCAAATCTTGAAAACTATGGTTATGTGGTATATAAAAAACAACAGCTGTTTTTGTTGGAAGATGAGGCATGTAGACAAAATGTTCAGTTTGCATGGAGTTTTAAAAAGGGTAAAAGGTTTTGATTGTTTAGAGTATTTGAAAGCTATTGTCCATCACAATGGGATCTAAGGATGCGTTTTATCCCAAGCATAAATCAATGAAACTGAACTCATTGCAAGCATTCCTAACCCAGGAAAATGCTGACATATGTGCAGTCACAGAAAAGTGGTTCAAAGCTGTGGACAGCACCCCAGCCTTACCTGGTTGCTTATCCTATCATACATTCAGACCCCAAACTGTGAGCAGTAAAGCGAAAGGAGGTGGAGTTTCAATATACATTGAAGACATACACACCTCCAGGCTGGTCAAACATTATGACGCACAGGAGGTACTCCAAGTGCAGTTAATCATTGACAAGACCCCTATTCAAATTATAGCTAGTTACCGGCCCCCAAATCTGACTCAAGATGCCCAATCCGCCTACTTGGACCTGTTCGAATCTATCAAGATTCAACCCTTTACCCTGATCCTGGGTGACTTCAACTTCCCAAACATAGACTGGAAGAACTACTTATGCCAGAGCACAAATGTGCAGAGATTCCTTGATTTTGTCAATGCAAATGCCTTGGAGCAGCTAGTCTATACCCCCACAAGGGGTGATAATATCTTGGACTTGGTATTAACCAACATGAGTAACCACTGCAGGATCCCTATATTATCATCCTCCCTGGTAAGAGCCGACTACAAAGGGGTCAGTTTCAAAGTCACCATCTCCCCCAACCCCTTCTAGCTAGAATCAGACATAAAAACTTCTCCAAAGCTGATTAGAGCCTCCTGAGGGATGGTATAAACAGCTTCACATCCCCGTCCCCCTGTGTAAGAACTAGAACCAATATCCAAAACTTCACCAAAGTACTATACGAGCATTTATATAAATGCATGGAATCAGGAATACCCGACAGGACTAAATCATCCTCTGCAAGAAAGAGTAAACCTGTCTGGTGGACATTTGCAATAAATAAACTCTATAACAAAAGGAAAAAATTGCTGTCCAAGACGAAGAAGGATCGGTGCCCAATTGGAAGGAATGTTTCCTTAGCCTGAACAAGCAAATAAGAGCACTAGTGAAATTCTCCAAAGTAAACCTTAAGTCCGAACTAGCCACATCTACTAGAGACAACCATAAGGCCTTTTTCACATATGCCTGCAACCTCAAAGGAAGCACCCATATCTGTTCAGAACTGGTGGTCAAGGACACCACTTATACAAATGCTGTAGATATAGCAGACTTGCTGGCTGACAGATTCAGTGAAAACTTTACCCCTCTGTCCCCCCATTACTAAATCAGGACATCCCCAGTACCTGCCCCCTTCCCCTTATATCTATGGAACAGGTCATCACTGCTCTCTCAAAGGCAAAAAATACAGCCTCCATGGGACCCAATAACATCCCAGGCTGCATCCTATGTGAACTCAGGCAGGAACTTGCAGCACCACTAGGCACCCTATTCAACCAAAGCCTGAGTACTGGCTTCATCCCAGCTGAGTGGAGGACAGCCACTGTCATCCCTTTACACAAAGGTGGAGTGTTCACTGATCCGAGAAGTTATAAACCCATCAGCCTAACTAGCCTGATCTGCAAGGCCATGGAACGGCTTATCATGGATCTCATTAACAAGGACACTGGCAACCTCCAAACACTTGATCCCACACAGTTTGGCTTTGTCAAGGCGAGGTCATGTCTGCTAAATTTGGTCGACTTCTTTGAGACAGTCAACAAAGCCATGGATGAGGGGAAGATGGTGCACACAGCCTACCTTGACCTGGCCAAAACCTTTGACACTATTCCCCACTTGGGCATAATAGATAAACTCTTTCAACTAGGCATCAATCCATATGTTACCAGATGGGTAGCAAACTGGCTCACTGATAGAACCCATGTAGTCAAAATAGGGGAAGCCACCTCAAGCAGTAGACCTGTAACAAGTGGCGTATCCCAGGGTTTGGTCTTGGGGCCTCTGTTATTTATGATATACTTATACTATATAGGCCAAGACCAATGGGGTATGGCTGACCAAGTTTTCAGATGACTGCAAGCTGGGTTCTGTCGTCAATTCCCCTAGTGATGTGGACATCCTCCAAGAGGGTCTCACTCAGATAAATGACTGGTGCCAGAAACATAGCCTCAAGCTGAATACCAAAAAAATGCATCATTATCCCATTTGGGGAGAGTGATGTCCCCACAAATTATCACATTAATAACAATGTCCTAAGCACTCAATCAGTCATGAGGGACTTGGGCACCCAGATTGATCGCAACCTGACTTTTGACCACCATGTTGCTTCCGTTATACGGAAAGCCTTCTACATGGCTCAACTCATAAGTAAGGGTATCTCATCCAGGGAAAAGGAGGTCATAACATCCCTGTATTCGTCCCTTATAAGGCGCATTATCAAGTACAGTGTCCCTTTCTGCACGTATCTTGCAAACCACCTGCAGCAGCTGTAGAGACCACAGATGTTCCTCACCAGGAGAATCCAGGGCCTTAAACATCTACCATACACAGATAGGCTAAAAGCCTTATCCCTCTGCTAGGTTTCATACAGACTCCTCAGAGGTGACCTCTGTCTGGCATATAAGGTGTTCACGGACCCCACCTTGATGGGACTGCTGCATATCTGCAAGTCAAGTTCCACTCAAGTAACCTGCACGCGTGGCTTCAACGTGGTCTGTGACATCAACAAGACTTGTTGGCGGGAAAGATTTGTGTCCAGGAGACTCCCCCCATCTATGGAATAGACTCCCCGTCCACATCAAGCAGAGTACCTCTTTACCCCTTTTTTAAGTGCAACCTGGATAACTGGACGGGAAACAGAAAATATACCCCTGGGATTCCACCCATGTCTCTGCTGGGTAGGGGCATCAGGGGCTGATTTGTCTAAACATGGTCTAAACTCTTGGCTAGGCTTATAAGGGCCTCAGGACTAATAGCCTAGTAACCTCCTATGACCCTATGATCCTATAAGATGGTGAGTGCATTAGCTAAGAAAACATGGGTGACTGAGAAGGTATATGAGTTACCACTGACCAAGGATTTATTGGAAAACCGTGTGTGATATACCCAAACTGTTTACTGATATTAAATTATTGTGAACAACATGGAGACCTGTGATTTCGGTTTTCTCCAACGCATGTGAATCATGACTTTTTAGAATGTACATAGATCCTGAAATCACAGTTCACAGAGGTGATTAGAGAGCTGTGGGCATAAGATAGACCCACTTTAGAAACTAATGTATATATTGTACATTTCACTCTGCTTGACTGTACATTGTACTTTGCTTGCTCACTATAATGTGTGTGTGTGTGTGTATATATATATATATATATATATATATATATATATATATACATACATACATACATACGTTTTTTTCTATGTAACTAGTCTGAACTTCTCTGTTAATGCTTATTTTTCTATATTTTTTGTTTGGGAAATGTTTTGCATTTCACCAGGGCTAAGCCTGAAACTGGTCAGTACTGATCACTGCACTACCCTGGTACACAAATATAAAATGGTATTACCTGCAGTGGTGAAAGTGTTTTTTTTTTCCATTAAGAAAGTATATGTTTACTGATGCATAGTCAGTGATGGATAGCATATGGGATTACCACATGTCTTGCATTGTGAAATGGAAAATTCTGAGGTTGAAAATTCTCCTCATATTGGGTCAGAAGCAATTTCAGAGGATCCAGAGGATGCGTATGAAGAACAGAATGATGAAAATGATAGAGATATCTTATTCATGTGGTCTACTGTCAGTGAGAGATGGCACAAAATACTTTCCTTGCAGCATGATCAATGGACCAAGGTGACTGTGTAAAACTGCTGTTTTCCATCAATATATGTTAAAATGAGACAGAGACAAACACAGTCTTAATATTGATTGTTTTAATTTAAAAAAGTTAAAGTGTGTGTCGAAAGATTTTACTCTTCTAACATATTCTGGAAGAATCACACCAAGTTCTTGTAAGCAAGTAAAACAGCTTTATTTTACATGCATGGAGATCTGCTACATGATAGTAATATGCCAGCAGTCTGGCTACTTGTACTTTAAGTTCTCCTTATATAGACCCTCCTGCACGTACATACACGTAGCACAGAGGACTTTCATTAAAATTGATAGTTTGATTACTTGTTTTTACCAGCCAGTACCACAGTTATTCTTGCACCATTAACTTTATCAGCAGTTTAAGATTAACTCCTGCATTCCTCAGTGATCAACATTTTCCAGAACATTTCAGTTTGCACGCAGTGAACATTTTTCTGCTTAACCCTTTAAATACAGAATACAAAATATGTTGACTTCAGTATTTTTCCACATTTCCCCTTACAACATTTTGTATACTGTTTATTTTACACAATCCCAGATACGTTGTATACCTTCTCATAATCAGAGAAATATGCTTTTGTAGCATTGGCAGAGATAACCTTCGATATTATCATTTTGATACATGGTATGCAACAGCAGCCAAGCAGCAAAAATATGATTGCACCAACACATACAGCAATTAAAATGTTCATCAACACAGAACCCCAGTTTCCAAACAGATTTTGGAAAAAGTCAGTCAAGGGGTTTGGACCAGGTTTAGTCAGTTCAGAAACTTGTTGAATTATTTCAAGATGGCTCTGAATCGCGTGCTCGTTATCAGGAATGAACGAGCAGCACTCCTCGTGTATCAGAGCGCAAGTACCTCCTTTCGCCGCTAGGGTGAAATCGAGCGCCATACGGTTCTGCAACACTACTGTTCTCATCGCCGTTAATTCGTCCGTCACCAATTCTAGCGCTGAAAATGTCGCATTACTCAGAGTCTCTAACAGTTTTGACAGTTTTCTCAGTTCCCAGATGGATTTTACTGTCCCATATGCTGGCAAAATACCAGCCCAAGCAATTACATCATCGCCTAGGTCCATATGTGAGAGTCCTTTGCTGCTGACGTGTGCCAAGTCATGGTGATAAATCCATGACGCATCAATGTTACCAACGGGATTAATAGGTTTATTAAGAGAACGTGCATTTCAGATTTTACCTTGAGGCAACGCATTTGCGTGCCTGATAGCTGCTATCAGATATCCCAAAAAACAACTTCCTGACCAGCCATATGGTAACCATTTATATGCTTTCCTACCACAAATAAAATAACAATCATTTGTTTTGATGGTAATATTGGTTGCAAATTCATAACTCCCATTTGGCTTTAGCCCCTTAAATAACAGGCCATATACATACAGCATTTTTTCAACACAACTAATATCATTTACATTGATGTCTTTTTATAGCTCCAAACTTGGTCTCACACTGCCCTTCTAGGGTACAATTATGAACTATTGTCAAATTACATTGGCTCAGCCCCACCTTAACTTTCCCAATCTTTTGAAAACACACTGTTCCATTTTGGCGCCCCAGAAGAGGCAGCCACCTTGTCTCTCAGTGGTACTTCTGTGGTTTCAAACAACAAACTATTCCAAGTATCATTTATTCCCAGAGGGGCTGTCCCTAACATTAAGCCACTGTGTACAGTAGGTATTGCAGTACATACCCAACAATTTGAGACATTCATTGAGGATGCATATGCATATTTAATCGCTTGATATGTATTAAAGTTTGGATGCCAGCTGGTGTGTTTGTCTCTTTTGAATGGCTAGCTTCATTAAAAGACAGAAATGTCCAAAACAGAAATATTACAATCACAATAGTTATAAACAATAAAACATTGCAATAGAACCATTTTCTCTTATTCTCATTATTGTCCTTCATGATTGCTGCTGTCTGTTTGTTCCTCAGGGGAACTCAAGTCTTTATTTAACTTAAAATGTTTTATGATTTTGCAGTGCGTTAGGTGGATCCATGAGGACCTTTCTTTAATCCGAACTGCTGTTGGAGTTGCGATTAGCACCTGGTAGGGGCCCTCCCATTTGGGGATGCCCAATTCTTGCGTTTATTATTTTGATCCAGACCCACTCGCCGGGTCTGATTTCCGTGATCTTGTCGTCTCTTGAACCTGAAAACAATCATTCGTTAAACAGCTGTTAGTATTGGTCAGCATTTTCCTCATGTACTCAGCTATCTCCTCACCCCCTCACGTTCCGCAGGCAACAAGTTTTGCCACTGCGGGACGTAATAAGGTCTCCCATACAACAACTCAAATGGGGTGACTCCTTTTGAGGTGGGAGTTGTGCGCATGGAAAGGAGGGCTAGAGGTAGACAGGTAATCCAAGACTGATGTGTCTCGGCCATGAGTTTTCTCAACTTGCCTTTTAGAATGCCGTTATGGCGTTCCACCAACCCTGCTGACTGTGGGTGGTAGGCACAATGGTGTTTCAATTCAATTTGGAAAACTGTAGACAGTTTCTGTATGATCTGATTGACAAAATGCGTGCCGTTGTCAGAGTAGATGCGTGTAGGAAGTCCAAAGTGCGGGACGATGTGATTGACCAAAATTTTAGCCACTGATTGAGCATCCGGATGTGTCACCGGAAAAGCCTCAAACCACTTAGTAAATGCATCTACTATTACTAACACAAACTTCTTTAGTTGTGCCGGGATCAATTCGATGAAGTCCATACATATTGTATGAAAAGGATAGGGGGGTGTTGGAAATGATGCCGGAGCAACTCTGACCCCTCCCCCGTGGTATTTAGCACATACTATGCAGGATAGACAAAAACGTTTTGCATATGCAATGAAACCCTTGGTCCAAAAGGTAAGGTGGATAATTCTAACCATAGCTGCAGGGCCCAGATGGGAAGGGCCATGCACAACTAGTGCTGCATATCTAAAAAGATTAGTAGGCAAAACATATTTATTATCCGGTCCCACATAGATTCCTTTGTTCTGCCTAACACCATACCTAGTCCAGCGTTGTTTTTCCTGTACTGTGCTAAGTTCCTGCATGACTTGTAAGGTTTGCAAATCAAATTTATCTGTTGGTTGTAATTCTGTAGGTGTGGTTTCAAGTGAAAAGGTACTGGACATAGCTGCCTCTTTGGCTGCTTTGTCTGCTAGGGCATTACCAAGTGATACCGGGTCCTTAGCACGGGTATGAGCAGCGCATTTACAGATGGCCAAACCCCGTGGCCGTTGGACGGCTTGTAGTAATTCAAGGATTAGGTCTTTGTGCATAATGTCTTTCCCCAAGGTTGTAACCATCCCCCTATTTTTCCATTGCTGAGCAAACACATGCACCGTAGAGAAGGCATATTGACTATCCGTATAGATAGTGACATTCCTGTCCTCTGAAAGGAGACATGCCCTTGTCACAGCAATCAGTTCCGCTGCTTGAGCGGATAAGTTCCCGGGAGTGGTCTTGCCTCTATTATCTGAGTTGCAGTAGTAACTGCATACCCTACCTGCGTGGTGCCTGTTTCTGTTTTGCGTGCTGACCCATCTACAAACAGTGTCCAGTCCGCATGTAGTAAGGGTTGATCTTTAAGATCCGGTCTTGGTAGAACTTTAGAATGTATGAGATCTAAGCATACATGCGGAATACCGTCTTCAGCAACAGGTAGCAATGTCGCTGGATTTAAGGTAGTGCATCTCTCAATTGTCATGTGTGGCTGCGATAACAGCGTAGTCATACAAGATAAATGTCTGCTAGGTGACAGAAATGTTAACTTGTCCTGCAGAAGGATGACTGCTACAGAGTGCGGGACTTTTAACGTAAGATCATGGAACAATACCAACGTGGCAGACGCTTGTACCGCCAAAGTGGCTGCAATTACTGCTTGCACACAGTGTGGTAATGCTCGTGCTACTGAGTCTAATTTGCTAGAGTAAAATGCCAATGGTCTTAACTTATCTCCATACATTTGCATTAAAACAGATGTCATAAATCCCTGCTTGCAATCTACAGTCTGTATAAAGGTCTTACTGTAATCTGGAAACCCCAATGTTGCTGACCCAGCTATCAGTTGCTTGATCCTAGTAAATGCCTGTACTGCCTTGTCTGTCCAGTGCAGCAAATCTTTTGCCGCCATCGGTATTGCAAAAATTAAGTCTGATAGCGGGTGCACTTCTTCGGCGTAGTTGGGAATCCAACTATGACAGAAGTTCGTAATGCCTAAAAAGGACATCATTTCTTTTTTTGTAGTTGGCATGGGGGCTTGTAAAATAGCATTCTTTCTGCTGTCATCTAATCGCCTGCCCTTCCCAGAGATAGTATAACCCAGGTAACGTACTTCTAATTTACAAAATTGTAACTTAGACTTATTTACCTTATGTCCTTCGTGTGCCAGAAAGTGTAGTAGTCAAATAGTCTCGGACTTACAGAGTTCTTCCGTAGTCGCGGCCAGGAGGATATCATCCACGTACAGCAGTAGGTGGCACCCTTGGGCTGGTTGGAACTGAGCCAAATTGGTGGACATCTCTTGTGAGAAGATGGTCGGACTTTCGCAGTATCCCTGCGGTAACCTGGTATAGGTATAACGCTTGCCCATAAACGTAAATGCAAACCAAAATCTACTATCTTCCTGCAAGGGAATAGAGAAAAGGCATTACTGATATCAATTACAGAAAAGTAGTTATCCGTTGGAAGGATATCGTTCAGCAGAATAGACGGATCCGGGACTATGGGGCCCGAGGTACCACCGCGGCATTTATTGCCTGTAAGTCTTGTACCATCCTCCATGTCCCATCCGGTTTTTTTACTGGAAATAAGGGCGTATTACACGGTGAGTCTGTGCACAGAATTAATACTCCAGCTTTCAAAAGTGCTGTGATTACTGGTAAAATGCCCTCCTCTGCCTTTCTGCTCAAGGGATACTGCCGTTTATGAGGTCTAAATTCTGACTTGGGTGTAATCTTTACCTGTCCTGCCGTTCTAATCAGTCCGATATCGTGCTGACCCTGCGACCATAATGAGTTTGGAATCATCTGCAATTGAGATTCTTCCATGGGGTAAGGAGACATAGTCATAATGTCCCAGGGGATTGTATCGGTTTGTCTTCCCTGAGGTGCACGGTCGGTCTGGCTTGTGTAACCCAGTTAAGTTTTTGAACCTGAATGCCCTTACCTGCCAACTGTTCTGGTGTCCATCCTACCCATTCAGTTATTTTCTTACCCACGAGGTACCATGACATTCCTTCACCCTCCGTGACTGAAATATGTGTGGTTAATTCATTCTTATACAGCAGCTGCATATCCCTTGTAAGGCTACATGTGACTGCAGAATTACCTAGTGTGTCCCAAAAAAGGCTATGCAATACTAGTTTGGTGACTTTAAAACTAAGAAATTTCTTTTCGTATTCTAAATCAGGTCCGCACATCTTCTGTAATACATTGTGCAATGTAATGGATCTGACACCTTCGGATTTGTTATGCCGTATTTGCTTAATGCCAAATTTGTAAGAGCTGTCACTACACTCTGGGGGCCTGTCTCTATCAAATCATTACTATACCAGTAATGTAGATCTCCCTGCCCCTCTAATAGCATTGCACTATTCAGTTCTATTCTCCTTGCCACCATCCCTGTGGAGGTTGGGACGGCTGCTATACCGAACACTTGCATTAAATCTCTTCCTAGTAAATGTACTGGGCAGATTTCTGAAATTATTACTCGGAACCGTATGGTTTGGTTCGTCTCTGGGTCGGTAAACCACAGAGGTTTGGACAATGGCTCTTTGTAAATACGACCATTTGCTGCTTTTACAAGCACATATTCATCCGAGGTAACATCGGATGATATGGCAGTACTTCTGACTAACGTTCGAGAAGCCCCTGAGTCACAAAGAAATTCTATGTCTCGGCCCTCAACTTGCAATGTGATCACTGGTTGGGATTCCAATTGCATAGTTGATGCCAGTGCTGTTAGATTTACCATTTGATATTTCTCATTTTCTGCCATTTCCTGTCCCCACCCATCGTCTTCACTTGTACCTACTTCCCCATTCTCACTTTCTTCTTCTTCCTCATACCCTCCATCTACGTCTTTTTGACCATCATATAGTCATGCGGTACCACCGGAAGCAACCATCGGTTTCTCCGGTCCTCTGCAATCTCTGGCGAAATGTCCTTTCTTACCGCACTTAAAACACTCCCCCCTCTTTTGCCTACCCTCGAAATCCTCAGAATGACTTATGCCTCCCCGTCCTCGTCCTCTTCCCCTGCCACACCCTCTTCCGCGATTTGCAGAACCTTGAACTAACATTAAAGTTCCATCTTCACTAACTGTAAAAGTCTGGGCTTTTTTATCTTTTTTTTCCTTCAGGTATTTCTCAGCATGTCTAGCATAATCCATAAGGGGCTGTAGACGCGCTGTCCTGTGTGTGATCATATGCTTTTGTATAAAGTTACCAATGGCTGTCTTGCAGCCCTTTAGGAATGCATTTTTCAGTTGTTGTTCATAGGGCGAGTCATTTGCCTGATTTTCTGCCTTAATCAACCCACTATGAGCATCAAAACATTGTGTGAGACGATGTAGATAATTGTCTACGGTTTCGTCATCTGATTGAACGCATTGATTAATGCAAGTCCAATCTGCTTTGGGCTTCCAATGTTCTTCTATTTTATCTAGGAGAGTCTTTATTCTGGTTCTACACACTTGAGTTAAACGGCAAGGCTCCCCTTCCTCTGGTAGCAGGGGTCCCAAGTTCCAAATAAGGTGCCAATCAGGTCCTAGGATTTGCCTTATTACTTGTTCAAATTCTACAGCGTTTAATCTATAACTCATTCTCATGCCCCTACGCCTGTATGGAATTTACGATATCTACTTTTGGATGGGGAATCCCCTCTACCGCTTTTTGGATATCATCACGGGTCCACGGTCGGTAGACCAATATGGTAGGACCCTCGCCTTCTGCGCCTGCTTGAGGATTTGCCACTTCTATCAGTGGGTATTCCTCTCCTTCCTGATCTACCTTCTCCTTAATTTTCCAGTCCCCTTCTCTCCTAATACTTCCGCTCCGTAAGTCAAGAGTGTTGGCAGGCTCTCTCTGTAATATAATACGTGGCGTGGGGGGGACACTCACCGAAGCCTGGTATTGCGGTGGGTCCTGGTCGGGGGGCACCTCAATAACCTGTGCAGGGTCTGGATACTGGATGGGAGGGGCCGAGGATTCTGGTGACTACGACTGACTATGGAAGTTTCATTATCTTCCTTTTGAACAAAGTACACATCTTTTTCACTTGAATTACCACACCCTTTTTCAAATTTTGTTCCTTATGTTTTTTATTTGCTTCCTCCAGCCATTTCTGTGCCTGGGGAATCCCTACCTTCTTTTGCTTCCTTGTCTTATTTCCTGCCTGTTTGCGCAGTAATCTTACTAGATTTTGACATTCTGACTTATTTAAACATCCACTAAACCCATGATCTTTTTTCCATTTATCTAAATACTTTACATTCTTTGGGTGTAAATCAAACATAAACTTTTCATCTTCAGTTTTGTCGTCACCTTTGGCGCAACTGGTTCCTGTTCCCATTTCTCTTAGAAACTATTCCTGTTCCTGAGATCTCTTGTATATGGAATCTATTCACATATACTCCTTATACTTTGAGAAAATTAAATTTCTCCCTTGACTAGTCCCTTAAAATTTAGACAAAAAATTCCAATCAGAAACAACAAAAAAATAGCGTTTTTTTTGCTTACCTTTGTGATTCCTCCGCCCTGTTTCGCTGCCACCTCACGGATTGAATCTGGAAAGAGTGACTGGCCTCTAATTTCAACCTGTTTCAGTTGGAGGTCTTTCATTCGAGGAGAGCCTGATCTCTCTCCACCTGCGCAGGTTTTCAGCCTCTCTTTGTTCGATTTGCGCCATGCAAAGTCCGCTCCATTGGGCGCCAGTTATGTCGAAAGATTTTACTCTTCTAACATATTCTGGAAGAATCACACCAAGTTCTTGTAAGCAAGTAAAACAGCTTTATTTTACATGCATGGAGATCTGCTACATGATAGTAATATGCCAGCAGTCTGGCTACTTGTACTTTAAGTTCTCCTTATATAGACCCTCCTGCACGTACATACACGTAGCACAGAGGACTTTCATTAAAATTGATAGTTTGATTACTTGTTTTTACCAGCCAGTACCACAGTTATTCTTGCACCATTAACTTTATCAGCAGTTTAAGATTAACTCCTGCATTCCTCAGTGATCAACATTTTCCAGAACATTTCAGTTTGCACGCAGTGAACATTTTTCTGCTTAACCCTTTAAATACAGAATACAAAATATGTTGACTTCAGTATTTTTCCACAGTGTGGCATAAATATTGTGCTCTCCATTGAAAACAGACTTGATGGGTAGATGGTGGAATTCATTATGTGACGCTGCATGATTTCAGTCCTTAAGGAAGGGGAAGTCCTGCCATTAATAAAATAACTGGAAATGGAGGAGGAAGAGGTGGATGAAGAACTGGTTCATGTCTAATCTCTTGGGAATGTGAGATGGTGCACAGGGTTTTTTTTTTCCATTGCATAACTAATGGAGTATAGTAACTGAATGTGCATGATAATTACCTTTGCAAAGTTAAAATATTGACTGTTTTATCTTTACATTGTTAATTGCAATGTTAGGGAAATATTGTGCTTTTCATTTGTTATATGTTGAACAGAGACTAGAGTGACAAATAGTGATTTCATTATTGAAGACGTGTAATTTCATTGCTCCTTGGGGTGCTATTGATATTGGCTAGTTTCATGTATAGTGTATATTTTTTTTGCCATATTGAATGCAATAGTATTTACTTTTAAGAAGGGGGGGGGCTTAATATATTAGCATTTTTTTATGTTTAAAGGAAGTTGTAGGGATGGGAAAAGTTTCCTGTCTTTGCACTGTTTTATGGGTTTGTTGATACAGGGTTATAGCTTTACTATAGCAGTATAACTTTGCAAATTTTAGGAAAACTGTTAAGGGTCAGTGCACTTTTATTCAGTTAAGTTGCTGGAGAAGATTATTTAAACTGATTGTGTTATTTATTTATATATGTTTGTTTATCATGGTACGGCACTGACCAAAGCTGATCAATTTTAGGACAAGCCTAGATTACACTCAGACATGTATCAGCTTATATAAGCCCAGACAGAATACAATGTAGAGAAGAAGTACATGGCAGAGAGAGACAGATACTCTGCTACTATGCAAACATAAAATACAGTGGAATGTTGCAACAACAGAAAAAGTACACATAGAAAAAGATATAGCAGAGGTATATCTCTACATGATTATAGGTGAGGAGACCAGGCTGTGGATAAAGAAAAAGGATGCATACACAGCAGCAATTGGATGGTAGATGGAGTTAAGTGGTGGGGTCTGAAGTAAGTCATTTGCATAACTTTAATTAGGAATGTAGTTTTGAGCAATAGGATGGTAGATGGAGTTAAGTGGTGGGGTCTGAAGTAAGTCATTTGCATAACTTTAATTAGGAATGTAGTTTTGAGCTGAATCCTGACTTTGGTATTAATGGAAAGGTCCTTTAAGTTGGTTGGATACCTTACCAGAATTTATGGGTTGGCACAAATAAACTTTGGTTGGTAAAGTGAAGTTTCGTTCCAGAACTTAGTAGAACTGACCCTATTTGTGAGTGGATTCAGAGGTTGTAGGAGAGAGTGAAATGCATGAGCCTAGTAGAAAACAGTGAGATAGTGTCGTGAAGAAGCCATTTGAGTATTACTGCACTGAGTAAGAAGTTAATTAGCAGCAATTAGCTGTGAAGTACTGGTGTTCATGCCTGGGGAAGTTTGTTATGAAAAGACAGGTTTTGTTTGATAGAGTTTAAATGGAAGTGGAGCTCTTTTGGAAAGCAGCAGTAACTGCAAGAAAGAGGCCATATTACAGCTGGGCAAAAAGTAATCCTTTGCCTCTTATGCTGTCTGTGAGAAAGGAAGTCGTTGACTTTACTAGCCCAGAATAGTGGGGTAATTGCTTTTTATTCTGGTTTTTCAAATGTGCAACTAGAATTGATGGTTTGATTGAGCCACATCCCAAGATATTTAAAGGGTCTATATAGAACATCAAAGTTTCACAACTTCGAATGTCCTAATTTCGACCCGTATTCAGCGAACGCTGAAAATAGTGAAGCTGCAGAACACCAAATTTCTTCCTAGGGAAGGAATTTGGTTGGCCGTTCCTGTGGCTTTGCTATTTTTAGCACTGTGGTGGAAAGTTACGGGTCGGGATCGGTTAAGCGTGCGATTGTGTGGACGTGAGGGTTAGGGCGTGGGGTAGGTGAGTTAGGGTTAGGGCGTGGGTCAGGTAAGTGTGCAATTGTCTGGACGTGAGGGTTAGGGTGGGGTAGGTGAGTTAGGGTTAGGGCGTGAGTGAGGTGAGTGTGCGATAGTGACGGACCTTAGGGTTAGGGTTTAGTTTAAGGTAAGTGGATAGCTAGTGGTGCATGTACAGTTTAGTGTAGGGTTAGATGTAGGATTTTAGGTGTATGTGTGTGGATTGCTGTTTGTTTGGTGTGCTTGTGTTGTGTGTATGTGTGTTGGAACAGCACATTTTTTTCCTGGGAAAAAATTTGCTGTTCTGCATGTTCGATATTCTCAGCGTTCGCTGAATAGGGGTCGATATTAGAACATTTGACATTTTAAAAAATCGATATTCTAATATAGACTCATATTTAAATGCAGATCTAGTTTAATGGGGAGTTTATTATGGTCTTTGATATCTAATGTTTATGACTCTAATCTGCTTGAAACTAGCATTTACTAAATGTTCAATGTGTATTATTATCTTGGAGCTTTTCTCCCAGGGCCTCCGCTGAAAATGGACATATATCCAGTCGGACTATCCCGGTCAACAAATGTAAAATAAATAAAATAAAAAATAAATAAATAAATAATGTGCTGAGGTTTTCTAATAATTTATGGTGATTAACACAAATCATAGAATTGGATTTACTTGTGTTAAGCATAAGGTATTTGGTAGTGATCCAAGCAATGAGATAAAGAATGTCTTATCTGAGTTACTTTTGTAAATGGAAATGGCTGTTGCCTGTTGCTAGATCTAACAATGACCATGTCATCTGCAAATGGGATAAGGAGGGAAAGGGGCAGATCAAAGGGAAGAATGTTTGTAGAAATGGAGACAAGTGGTGAAACTAGAATGAAGATTTCTGGCTTGTGGAATCAAAGGAAATTTGTTTGGCTTCAGAATGCATTAATCTAATGTTAGAATTTATTTTTGTTTAAAAAACAATTTTACAAATAGAAAAGTGATATTGCTATGGGGTCAGGTATATCACTAAATTATGTAAAGTTAGTGATGGGCTTTTGGTAAAAAGAATTTTGTACGTCACAAGTTCTTCAAATATGTTATTTTTTTCTGTTACTTTATTGATGACATGTTCTTGTCTGTACATGTGTTACAAATGATGTTGAACAGCTTATTTAATTTATCATAGCACTGTTTTTATTTCCCATTCAGACTAGAAATGACTGTATTCACTTTTTTTGTCTGGATTTTGTCTTGCAAAGCAGATAAAAGTAGGGTTATGCAAACAACAGGAAAGTTTATTTACTCAGGTTGTAATAATTTTTATTCTTTGATAGAATTTATTCCAACAGAGAAAATATCAGTAAGGGACAGATGTGTTAGGATGAACAGAATTGTTGCCAACAATGGTGAACTCCGTAAGCATTTCATAGATTTAAAAGACATATTTGAAATGACAGATTATCTAGAACAGTTGGTAACAAACATCACAATTAATTTTTCTAGAAGCGATGCTTCTGACAAGCAAACTACAGCAAAACTTAGACTTGTCTTTAACTTGAGAAAAGCAATGCTCTTGACTTATTCTTTACATAGCAAGGCTATTAAATGTAAATTAGAAACAAATAGAAAATAATGTCAGATAATCAGGAGGTTTTAAAAAAATGGTGAGAAACTACTTATTTATGTATTGGCATTTCTTTACCAGGAAAGTCCCACTGAGTAGTGTCCTTTTTTCTGCAGAGGCCTGGGAAGGAAAGTTCCTTTATACAAACGTTATGGACATCATTTGCTATTCATTAATAAAAGAAATGAAAATTAAAAAAAAATTGACTTTTATTAGTAGAGGAAGAGGGATTTACAAAGTTAATTGCAGTTCCTGTTGATTTATAAGTGAGACACCCAATTTATTTTTACCGGAAACAATATCATTCTTGAGGTTTCCTTACTTGTAATTCAAAATTTTTTCTTAGTGTAACATTTTGTTTAAGATATTATCCTTTCTCTGTGTGTATGTATGTATGTATGTGTATATATATATATATATATATATATATATATATATATATATATATATATATATATATATATTAGTATTTTGTCCTTTTGCTGGTTTTGTCCATGTTTTCATAGGAGCATCACCCTAGCCAAAAAAGTAAAAGGTAATGAGCTTATCTGCTCTTGCCTGATCATATTTAGTAAATAAAACTGTTTATTTTGTGTACTTTAATATGCACAGATACATAAAAAAGCTTACACCATCCACACACCAGATTTCTAAATATACTAACTCTGAAATTGTACAACAATGTGGGTAAGTAGAAACTTCCATACTCATACTCTTATCCAATTTCAATAAATCTGAACCAACAGTTTTTATTTATGTAGGTATTGATGAAATTTGCTGATAATTCATACTGTAATTAAAACATGATTTGTAAACATCATGGGTTTCATATACACACATGCGCACACACACACACACACACACACACACACACACACACACACACACACACACACACACACACACACACACACACACACATTTTCCTCAAAGTCAAGCAGAAAACAAATGGAGGCTGACAGAGAATCAAATCCAGTCCTACAGGTCCAATCTTTTTTGACTTCTGCATGTCTGAAAATGGTGGCAGAAATAAAAGTCTCATTTTTAAGTATGATTGATAAACCAATGGTGTGTTTATATAGATTAAAACATCAACTGTATTTAGAAAAATTATTCAAATATACATTTATTACTATGGTGGCTGCTTAGAAAATGTGTACTGTATGATTTGCAGAATACAGATGAAACAACATCTTCTATCCAGTTCTGCACATTCCAGCATGGGTCAGTTGGAATACTTGAAAGCAGTGGAGTGAATTTAGAAGAAAACACAGTTTACCATGTTATGGGACAAGGTAAAGTATGGCACATATCACCTTCTTTTTCTGTTCTGAAGATGAAAGACTGATTTTTGTTTGTAACAAATTATCTAGTAATGACTTATGCTGACAGATACACTTACGGTATTTTGCCTATACCTTAAACATGCCTTTAGATCCTGGTTCTTCCAGAAGCAGTATCTAATGCCTGGATTGAGCAAACCTCTACACATGATGGGCCCATCTACAGACCTTGGCAATTATGGGCCCATCAGATTCTCCAGCCTTGTATACAAAACCATGGAACATTTCACAGCAAAACTTATTTTGGCAGACTTAAGCAACATAACTGATTTAGACTCCAGTCAGTTTGGTTTAGTGAAGACATACCCTGCCTTCTGAACCTAGTAAGCTGCTTTTGACACTAAACCACATGCTGGTATTATAAAAAAAAATAAACAAACATAATGTGAACCCCTATGTTATTTGTTGAATTGCAACAGATCAGAGGCTGTGAAAGTTATTGGTACCCTGTATGAATGTAAAATTGTAATTTAGTGCTGGGTCTTCATCTGTTTAGCATTTATTTTGCAGATATCCAAACCAATATCCTCGAAGTGTGGTTGACCAGGTTTAAGAAAGAATTTGAAAAATAATTTCCATTAGTGAATTGGATGAAGTTCTTAGAAAAGTAAATATTAATTCAGTATGAAGTCCGGAAGGTATAGGGTATGAAATATACAAGAAATTAATGGACTGACAAAGAAAGTGTTTTATAAAAGTTATGAATGAATGGGTGAAAGAAGGGGTTGTCTATAGAGTTATGTAGTGGGATATTAAAATTTATATGGAAGAAAGATGAAAAAAAATGAAATAAGAAAAACTAGAACTATCACATTAAATAATACAGATTATAAATTTTTATGAGAATAATACAGAGGAGAATAGAAGAAAGAATGAAGGACATTATGGATGAAAGTATATATGCTATAAAAGGAAAAGTATGTCAGGAATTATTATAGTAAAGTGGAAGTTGTGAATTAGTAAGGCATTTGATACAGGAGGACATGGATGATGTGGTAAGTTATGCAAAAGTATGGAATAGGTAATACAGTTAGAAGACTGTGTATGTCAGCTTATCACAATAACAGAGTAAGAGTATTAGTGAATGGATGGCTGAGTGAAGAAATACATATGAATTGTGGTATAAAACAATGATGTCCCATGAGGGGGACATTGTTTGCATTAGTAATGAATGAGTGAAGTGGCTTATAAAATGAAAGATGCTAGGTATGTGATGCAAAAAGGAGTGATGCCAGTAGCTTTGACATATGCAGATGATATAGTAGTTGTTGCTAAGAATAAAGAATATATGAGAGAAGTGTTGGTTTGTCCGAATGGATGTTTAAAGGTAATGGGGATGACTTTAACTAAAGATAAAAGTAAAGGTTTTGGTGATGTTGTGAAAATTGTCAGAGTGTGTTTTTCAATGATGAACTATCATTGTTAGGCATCAAATTTGGGATAAAATTAAATAGTTAATGAGGCAATGAGGGGGGTTGATAAAAATGAAAAAAATATGTGGAGGACATCAATTAGCATTTAAGAAAAAGGCTTATTTGGTGAATTCTGTTTTACATGGGAAAATGGTGGGCCGGATTCACGAAGGCTTGCACGGAGTCTAAGAGTAGTGTAAGACTCCATGCAGCCTTCGCGATCCAGGAACAGCCCAAAGTCCGTGTAAGAGTCAAGCTAAAACGGCTCTTACATGGAGTGGGCGTGGATAAGCTAATCACCTCACTTGCAGCCGAATAGCATGCAAATGAGGCTGATTAGCGATCCAGGAAGCCCAGAACAGCCCGTGTAAGAGCCGTTTTAGCTGCAGAAATGTACTCAGTTGACAACTGAGTACGTTTCTGCAAACACGGCAATGGAGCCATGTCAGCTCCAAATAAAGGGTGCATATGTTATAGGCAGCATGCCAATGGCCAAATATGTGGCCATTGGCAAGGTAACCCCATGCAAATTTATAAAAAATATAATTTTTTTTTTCGTCAATTGCCGATGTGTAAACCCAGCGCAGCCCCGTGCAAACGGGCTGCGCTGCATAGAACATAAAAACGAAGGTTTTAAACCTACAAATGTAGGTTTTATGCAATACATGGAATGTCAATAGAGGGACCAGCAGAGCAAAACCAACATGGCCACCGTGTAGTGGTTGCTAAGGGGTGAAGCTGAGTCTAAGAGATGTAACTAAGCATTAGTAGGCAATCTGATGCAAATGAGTGTAAGGATACTGAATTCCACTTTCACATAGCAAATGAGCACATTCTGAGTAGTGTAAGAGTTACATACGGGGGAGGAACAGAGTAGGAGATAGGTGACATCACAGGGGGGAATGGTAGAAAGAGATGCAGTTCATTGGAGGTTAGAGTTACATGACAGATGTCAGACAGATATCAAGGAAAGAGGTGTGCCACTAAGTAAACATGAGAAAGTCAAGAAATGGAAGGTGTACACTGTTGCCTACACCAAAGTTTCTTGCGGGCGTGTATGCGCGCGCAGCGAAAGTAAGGCAGTGTGCGCAGTAAAAGCGTGTAAGGCAGTGTCTTGGCGTGTATGGCAGACTGAGCATGTGGGAGCGTGTTGGGAGATGTTTAACACCGTTTGCGCGGGCGTGCACGCGTTTTAATCCGAATAAGCAGATCCTGAACTGTGTAAGTATGTGTGCGCGTGTGTAGGCCACTGTGAGCGTGTTTCTGCTGGTTTGCACATGGCTCCACCCTGAGGAAACAGAAGGGAAAAAGGAAGCAACAGATGTAGTAGGAAGTTAGCAGGGAATACTGCTGGAGCTAGCAGGTGAAAACAATTAGATGCAGGCAATTACACAGGCAGAATACTAGGCCAGCCCAGCACTTAAAACTCTGCAAACAGCAGTGCAGAATGTTTCTCACAAGAGACACTGCAAGACAGGAGTTAAGTTATCAGAAGTGAAAACTGAAAAAGCTGAACTCAGAGCAGAAATGTTAGGGGCTGCCATAGCTGTCATAATGAGACATAGGCGACTTGCTGAGGGTGGTGACAATGCAGATGGTGCCAGACAACCCACAGTGAGGAGACGGAGAAGAGTGTACAGGCCCAGGGTCACCTACCACGGGTAACATGAGCTGGAGATAGTAGAGCGCTATAGAGTGGACAGAGACCTCCTGCAGCAAATAGTGGAGCTGTGCAGGCCACGCCTCACACACAGAACCAACAGAGGGGAACCCATCCCAGTGGAAACCAAGGTATGTGTTGGCCTAAGAATACTAGCAACAGGTACCTTCCAGAGACCAACTGGCGATATGATGGGGATATCACAGGCATCAGCTTCCAGGGTACTGCACCAGTTCCTGGATGCCATGTCAGCACATGTCGGTGATCATGTATACTTCCCCAATGCCCGTGAGGTATTGGCCAGCAACATGCGTCTCTTCCAACAAATAGCGGAATACCCTGAGGTAGTGGGTGCAATAGACTGCACGCACATACGCATCAAAGCACCAGCTGGTGAGCGGGGTAGGGCATACATCAACCGCAAGGGCTTCCCCTCCATCAACTGCCAGGTCGTGTGTGATGCCCAGGGCATAATAATGAATGTGTGTGCTGGATGTCCTGGGAGCTACCACGATTCCCACATCTGGCATTTGACGCAGCTGTACCAGACATTTGCCAATGGGGACATCCCGCACGGACACCTAGTGGGGGATGCAGGGTATGCACTGGAGCCGTGGCTGATGACACCCATCAGAAACGCACACACACCTGAACAGGAACGCCATAATGAGGCACACGCACAAACACGTAATGTAATAGAGCGTGTGTTTGGGCTGCTCAAGTCACGGTTCCGGTGTCTGGACACATCTGGTGGAGCCTTGCAGTACACACCAACTACATGTACCCAAATTGTCATGGTATGTGCTATGCTACATAATATGATCTTGCGAAAACAGCTGCAGCAGGACCAGCATAGGGCTGGGCCAAACAGCCCCCCACCATTGCCAAGGCCACCACAGGCACAGCGTAACTCGGAGGAGGAACAACCTGAGCCTGCCCCAGTAGGCAGAAGGAGGCGTGCCCAGTATGCCCTGGCCTTGGCAAAGAGGCAACGATAGCACATACATTGGCTCAGTAGGAACCTTGGGAATGATACCCCTCTCTGACTCACTCATATAGTAACAGGGATGCCTAACGTGACACAACCTGCTCTGAAACATGTACAGGGAAGTGTAATATGCGCATCCGACAGAGGCAGCCCTGCAGCACCACCTGAGGCATGAATGCTATGTGTCAAGTAATGTAACACCAAGTACCATATGCACACCTGAGGACCCCGACTAACATCCTACCCTCAACAAGCAGCATGCCACAACATGACAACGAGATGATGAAGTGCAACAATTGACTGAAGTATTGCAGTTAGTCAAAGGGGACCCAATGTGTGCCAGTCTGGGATGACATGCTGAGCATGACATGATGCACCACCTGCTAGGACTGGCGTGCACCTATCAGTGCAGGCCGTATGGATACTGGCAAAGGCTGTTGTCACGCACAGTGTGCCCTGAATAGGTAAGGCTCAAAACACAAACCTATCTCCATAGGTACCAGAAGGGATAAGAATAAGATAAGGGATAAGTTGAAACAGCAAGATGCATGCAGTCTAAGCTCACCCAGTATGGAGAATGTTGATAACTGTGCTGTAACAGAAATCTGAGGCAAGGCTCACAACAGCACCCTAACACTACCAGGTTACACCTCATACTGTGCTGTACAGCCTCAAAACTTGGAACAAGCTACAAAAGGAGGGTGACTAGCAAGAATTGTCAAGGATAACCACACCCCATGTTGGTACCACCACAAAAGCAGCATGGACTAGCCATGCTCAAGTAACAGTGGCTAAAACTGCCCCCCAGTTTATAGCCTGCTACAGACTACTGGCCCAACACCAGGAACTGCATCCGGCCCATGCTGGAATACATGAATATATCAAGTCCTCCAAACCACATTATATTGGGCGACTGCAAATACCCAGACATATAGACTGGGAGCATTATACCAGCTGCAACAGTGTAGGACAAAAGTTCATCGAATCCACAAACCAAAAGGCCCAGGAACAACGTACCACCCCCACAAGAGGGGTAAGCATACTGGATGTGGTAATCAGCAACATGGGTACGGGATGTCAAGATGAGAAGTGTATTGCACACAGGTAAAACCAGACCATATAGTAATCACACTGGATATACAAATCCTGACCACAGTCCCTGGCCGGAAAACCACAGTGGAAAACATGTGCTAAGCAATATTTGCACACCTCCAAACTGATGTGGAATCCATTAAAGGTCCCGTGCAGGTGCAAACTATGGGCCACACTTCAGAACCTGTAATACAGCCATTCCATGAACACTGCCAGGAATGCTTGGATTATGCAGACCTAAATTAAAACAAGACACAGTGCCTAAATCTGGCATGGTGGACACCAGCCATAACCAAAACATGCAAGAGAATGAGGAAGCTACTACATGATAGAGCAAACACGAACAATGAAGTAAGTACTGATCAGTAGTATGGCAATAAAATCTGTCCACACATGCAATCCACTAAGGCCAGCCACAACAAGTGGAAATCTGTGAATCCTGAGGCAATGTTACACCTGCCCCAAGTACACAGACAACCCCCAACTCCACCCAAGAAATACAAATATATGCGAGAGATGCAACCATCCATCCAAACCGGAGGCAGAGCTCCCTCAACTCAGTACACCCAAAACAAGTCAGTAGGAGAAGGTAACCACACACACCACAAACACATACCCACATAGACCTATCACAACTGCAAACCAAACACATAAACACAGAAATACATTCCCGGAGGCAGAAATCACAAACACAGCACACCAACAGAGGCCTCTAAAGCAGACACCCAATGAAACAGCCTCCAAACATAGCACATGCAACACATAGCACACAAAGCTGGTGTGCCAAACAGTCACAGGCCAGAAGGAGAAACAACATGCTTGATACAGTTGTAATAGGTGACTCCATAGTCAGACACACTGCTGTCCCGCACACCAGACTGAACAAGGGAAAGGGTACAGTAAGCTGCATGTAGGCTGCCACAATATGCCACATAACAGAAATATGTAGGTCACTCCAAAGCAAGTAGAAATATGATGCAGTCATAGTCCATGCTGGTGTGAATGACCTGAGATGTACTGCCCTAGACTACATGTAAAGAGACACAGATGAGCTATCCGATTATGTAGTCCAGGCCGGTATGACACTCACCGTTCGCTGCATCCTACCCTTACCAAGAATAATGCCACAGTACAAACACGGAATGATCAGTCATAGCAAGTAGCACACTTACTGGTGTCATTCCAAGGGGATCCAATGTCTGTCTGCTTGGGATGTCATGCTTGACAAGCCATGCAGCTGTCCTTGGGATGGCCTGCACCTGTTACCCCTGGGCGTCTGAATATTGGATAAGGCCTTTGCCACCCCCATAGAGCCTTTTGTAGGCAAGGCTGAAAAGACTGACCCACCACCCGAGAAAACATAAGTGGGAAGAAACATAAGGGAAATGCTGACCAATGCCAGATGTGTACACCCCAATATGCATGCTCCCGAGGCCATCCCCAGAATAGAGAACATCGATGTCTGTGCAGTGACAGAAACCTGCTGCAAGGCTCCTGACAGCACACCAGCACTACCAGGTTATACCACGTACCATGTGTCATGGCCCCAAAACCTGGAACACAACATAAAAGGAGGGTGAGTATCCATAGGCAGCACAGACACCCATACGGCCAGGTAACTGACAATGCACAAGGCAGTGGAGTTCACCCATGTGCAACTAACTGTAGGCAAGACTGCTGTGCAGTCTGTAGCATGCTACAGACCACACTCTCACACACAATAACCCCCCCCCCAACCATCCTGAAGACACTGGACAGTATGAATGTCCCACGAAATACCAAACAAGGTACCACGAATTACCACATAGGTGGTAAAGCATTATGTATGGAAGGAGTAACCAGGGACCTAGGGACACAAGTGGACAGTAACCTGTTATGTGACACCCACATTGCCAATGTGGCTAGGAAGACTGTCTACATTTGACACCGTATCAGGAAAGGAGTCACATCTACGGCAACAGAGGTCACTGTGTCCCTATACTTTTCTCTAATCACACCCATAATCTAGTACAATGCCTCATATGGGATCTACCATACCTGACACCTGCAGCAGTTAGAAAGACCTCAAAGGTACCTCACCAAGAGGATAAAGTGTCTCAAATATATGTCATATGCTGCCTGGCTGTAGACACCCCAGCTGAATCCAGTCACATACTGCCCACACAGAGGCATTGCATGCCTGTTGTAGGAGGCCATGCCCAACACAGGAGTAATGGACATGCACCACCCCAGAAAACCCATATCCATAGGAGCTGCGAGAGTGAGAGATGTCAACCTCAACAAATAATGAAATAGGATGTGCCGGTGGGACAGATACATAATCCAGAGGCTCCCCACACCCTGGACCAGAATCCCACTCCATGTTAGGCAGAGCCCCTCACTGACACTGTTCAACAGGAATCTTGCCAAGTGGATGGATGATTGTAGAGTTACAGTGGGGGTCTTCACTGTGTCATGTCCAGACAGAGGCACAGCAAAGCAAATCATAAATGGCCATAATATCCACATAGCAAGGGGTCTCAAAAGCCACACACACTCTGGTTAGGCTAACAAATGCCCAGGGTGGATAGCCTAGTATGAACCTATGAACCTATGTAGATACAAATTGTACAGGACACTAAGGATAATCCCAAGGCTTACACAACTGATGGTAGGAGCCATGTTGTGAATTCACAGATATGCCCTGAATCACACAAATACCACAAACACACACACATATTGCCAACATACATCCTGACAGGTGCAGTGCAACCCCCCCCCACCCCCACAAATGCAGAATATCTATCCCAGCAGACCGCTGGCCCCCTGACATTGCAGATGCTGAGGTAACACACAACATCTCCAAAGCAAAACACACAGCAGCAATGGTATGAGATGGTGTCCTGGGCCTAGTGCAACATGGACTCTAAGATGAATGGAATGCCAAACCACACTACTGCTCAATGTCATCCTTACCACAGAATATGTACCCAAAGAGCAGTGTACAACAACAGTGGTCCTTCTCAACAAAGGTGTTGCCTGAATGGATACTGAACAGTACTACCCCAGAATCCTGAGAAGCTCAGTTTGCACAGCTATGGAAAGGATCAGCATGTACCACAGACATAAGGATGTTGGGGACCTACTGACACCGGACCCAACCCAGTGTGGCCTTCCCAAGTGCAGATCCTGCCCCTAACCATGTTTGACTCAATTGAAACAGTCATTAAGGTCATTGATGTGGGCAATGTGCTCCACACAGTGTATCTGGACCTTGCAAAGGCTTCTATACAATACCCTACATGTTCAGTATAGATAGGCTCACCAGCTTAAATATAAACCCACATGTCAGTAGAGGGGTTGCAAACCAGACCAAGGACAGAACAGACATGGTCAGACATGCTTCAGCCATGTCAGACTACAAACCAGATATAACTGGCATCCCACAAGGCTTTGTCCTGGTATCTCCCTTGTCTGGTATATATGTCCCATAGGTACAGGCAAACATGGAAGGACTGTGTCCTAACATTGTTGCAGAGGACTACAAACTGCTCACCACATATGATCCACCAGCTGACACATGCATCCCACAAAAGGGCCACATAGAAACAGACAACTGGTGCCATAGCCATGTCAGCAAGCTAAGTGCAGAAACATGTAAAGTCAACCCCCGTGGATATACAGTATGTGCCCACCAAGTACCACATAGGTGTTAACCCATTATGTAGTTAACATGTAATGAGAGACCTGGGGACACAGGGTGATAGATATCCTGCATTGGACAAACATGTGGTGTAGTGTTTACAGAAACATACCATATACCCACCTAATCATGAAGGCTGTCATATCTACATAAGGGGAGGTCATTGTGGCTCTGCAGTCATCCTGCATCAGTGGTACAATCGACTACAATAGCCCCTGTGGGATGTACCTCAGCAGACACCTCCATCAACTGTACAGTCCCCAACAGTACCTCATCAGGAGTATCAAACAGCCTGCACAGATGTCATGTGTTGCCTGTGTTGCTGGCATCAATAAACATGCTGCACCTTGTACAATCTGAATGGCAGTGAGCTATGCACATGAGAGACCTGAACCCCAGCACTGACTTACATAGGACAAGCTGTACTGTGTGATCCATAACACAGAAGCCACTCCCACCCATGAGTGAACCCTCAGCACAGGCTACCCATAGAGTCACCTATCAATCGTCCTCAATAGGAATCCTGATGGGTGGACGGGAGATGGTAGGTTTATCCTGGGTATCACTGTCATGTCACAGGTAGACAGAGGCACAGTATACTAACCATGACATATGTCATGGCAAATTCCTCATACAATGTGTGTTGAAGGACAAACACACTCTCCAACTTGCATTAGACATGGACTAGGGCACATCGCTAGTGTTTGCAATTGTACACCTATGTTGTGGAATACACTAACAATGTTGGACAAGCCTGGTGTAAGTAGTTCATATCTGAAAAGAATGCAACATGCTCAGATGTACACAACTGGCCCCAACCAGGCTGTTGTGCCCACTATCGAAATGTAAAGCAGTGGCAGTAAAGCCCAGAATACTGTCCACAACAGTCAAAGTACTACCAGTACACTATACAGTACTACAGTGTTAGGTCAGTGTGAAAGGATGTTGACAACTGTATGCAAAGTATCCCATGCAAACACTGCAGGCACAGTATAATCCTGTTGTGTTCACACACAAAGCAGTTGTACAGTAACTACACAACATGACACACAACCCACAACCATAAACGGGTGATAGTTGTTGAAGTTCACACACATCCACAAATGTGGTGGGCTGCAGAGTCCAACATATTGAATGCTCACACTGGGCATGCTCACACACTTTGACAACATGCCATGGGAAGGCTGAACTGGGCATGCTCACACACTTAGGCCAAATCTCGGTTTAGCAGTTGGGCACACATATCTGGTATTGTTATGTGTTATGCCAGGAACCAACCACATTACAGCAGTCTGCCCAGTGCACACAGTTAAATGACTACAGAGACATACGTGATATAGTGGATCCCTCCCATATGCAAACATTTCCCACAGATGCAGAAGTTGTTCATACAAACAGGGAATGCTATGGCAATAAAGATATGCAAACAGTCTACCAGCAACAAATAATGTGCATTTGACAATTAAACATAATGGTGTAGTGGTCAACACTAGGCTGTTTGCCCTAGGGAATGACAGCTTAGCCATAGTGTGCTTGGTGTCTGCCTCCCCACAGGATGCACATTCCCCTTTCTAAACACAGATGATGTCAGCACCCTATAAGTACAGCAGGAGAAAAGAAACTTCCCAGTAATCCGAATAGCGCTCTGCTAATGCGTCCGTCTCAAGTGTCATAACATAGTTAGGTAGGGGTTTCAAATCCTGCAAATGCTCAGTGTGTGTGTGTGAGTGGGGTTGGTGTGTGTGTAAGTCTGTGTGAGGGAAATATCCCTTTTGGCAAATAGGAAAAGACACTACAGGATGCACATTCCCTTTCTAAACACCGATGATGTCAGCACCCTATAAGTACAGCAGGAGAAAAGAAACCTCCCAGTAACGCGAATAGCGCGCTCTGCTAATGTGTCCGTCTGAAGTGTCATAGCATAGTTAGGTAGGGGTTTGAATCCTGCGAATGGCAAGTGTGTGTGTTTGTCTGAGGGGGGTTTGTGTGTGTGAGGGAAATGTCCCTTTTGGCAAACAGGATAAGACACTACAGGATGCACATTCCCTTTCTAAACAGCTATGATGTCAGCACCCTATAAGTACAGCAGGAGAAAAGAAACCTCCCAGTAATGCGAATAGCGCGCTCTGCTAATGCGTCCGTCTCAAGTGTCATAACATAGTTAGGTAGGGGTTTGAATCCTGCGAATGGCAAGTGTGTGTGTTTGTCTGAGGGGGGTTTGTGTGTGTGAGGGAAATGTCCCTTTTGGCAAACAGGATAAGACACTACAGGATGCACATTCCCTTTCTAAACAGCGATGATGTCAGCACCCTATAAGTACAGCAGGAGAAAAGAAACCTCCAAGTAATGCGAATAGCACGCTCTGCTAATGCGTCCATCTCAAATGTCATAACATAGTTAGGTAGGGGTTTGAATCCTGCGAATGGCAAGTGTGTGTGTTTGTCTGAGGGGGGTTTGTGTGTGTGAGGGAAATGTCCCTTTTGGCAAACAGGATAAGACACTACAGGATGCACATTCCCTTTCTAAACAGCTATGATGTCAGCACCCTATAAGTACAGCAGGAGAAAAGAAACCTCCCAGTAATGCAAATATGTCCCTTTTGGCAACTAGGTGAACAGACTACAGGATGCCCATTCCCTTTTCTAAACACTGATGATGTCAGCACTCTATAAGTATAGCAGGGGAAGGAAAACCCCCCAGTAATGCAAATAGAGTGCTCTGCTAATGCGTCCGTCTTAAGTGTCATAACAGTCAGATAGGGGTTTGAATCCTGCAATTGGCAAGTGTGTGTTTTTGGCTGAGGGGGGTTAGTGTGTGTGAGGACAATGTCCCTTTTGGCAACTGGGTGAACAGACTACAGGATGCACATTCCCCTTCTAAACACTGTTCAGCAGACGGCCATGGCTCTGGCACCAGTTGTCTGTTGCTATGATGCCCCTTTGGAAGATGCTTGTGTCAGCTGGAGAGTCGATTATGGTGGCCAGTTTGCGGTCATCTGCATATTTGGACAGCCACAGTCCATCTGTGTTGGCCTGTACCTCCAATAAATATATACCAAACAAGAGGGTCCCAGGACTGAGCCTTGTGGGACACAACCCGTAACTGTTATGGGGTCTGGCATGGCTCCAGCAATGCTAACCATGTGGGTTCTGTTCTTGAGCCACTGTGCAATCCATGTAGTGACATAGGGGCTTATATTTAAGCTGGTGAGCTTCCCTAGAATGCCCAAGTGGGGTATTGTTGCGAAGGCGTTTGCAAGGTCCAGGTAGGCTGTGTGAACCACCTTCCCCTCGGCAATGGCCTTGGTGACTGTATCAAAGAAATCAACCGGGTTACACCCGGTAGTGCTGGTGTGCTCTCAGTAGCCCTGAACCAGGCATCTGTTACTGCACAGATATCGATGTTTTCCATGCCAAGGAGTGTTTTGGGTGCATGCATCTGGAGGTTTAGACATCTGGCGTTGGGTAGCATTGCTCTTAGTGTCTTATCTCTTGTGATACCTATGAAGGTGGGTTTGTCATTTGAGCCCTGCCTAACATAGGCACTATGGGGGTAGCAAGAGCCTTTGCCAATATCTGAAAGGCCAGGGGTGACATGTGCAGGCTGTCCCTAGCAAAGCAGGTAGTTCAACAGAAGATGAATGTGTGAAGGTGTAGTGCCTGTGATTAGTTAGCAGTAGCATATATGACTGCTCACATGGACACATGCCAGGCAGGTCATATGCACTGTGTCACAGGCAATGTACATGTGAACAGGACAAACAGTGACAACCTGTCAAGTGGGACATGGACATACATATAGTAGGCTATGCAGATGGCACTAGGAGTCCACAGAAGCTCTATAACTATGCATTGCAGGTGTGATCAGTATTCCAGGGTAATTGCAAGCTAACATGCATGCAAACAAAGATACAGTAAACAGGGCTCCATGTAGTCCATTGTACAACAAACAAGCTGTACCAGTTCCAGTAGGTAACACTGCAAATATGCAGGCACTATGCACATGTACATGGAAATACACAGGTCAGATGGCTAGGGTCCAGTCTCAGTGCACACAAGTGTACAGAACATGCATGTACTGTCAGGATGTACAATAACTGGATAGAAACCCATGTGCTCATACCTGCAGTAATACACATGTCAAATAACAGACACTGAGCCTTCACTCAGTGGTTCCATACTTAGTAGGATGTATGCTCCTGGCCTGCCACCACAGTATCCCTGACATATATGGGGACTCTCCCTCCTGTGACAGTTAGTTATGTGTGTTGGGGCTGTCTAGCATGGTATGAGATGTGAGCATGCAGTGCTAGGGTGCTCCTGTGTGTCCTGTACCAGTCGTGTAGTACTGCACACATATCAACATCCTCAAACATCTGCATTGCAGAGTCTAGTGTGGGCAACATGCCACTTGCAATTTACATGTCCATCATTGTGTATTACTACATTCATTACCCTATCCCCTGTGCTACCTATGTATGTAGCCTTCTGTTGACATCATTACCACCAGTATGCCAACATGTGCAGATGATACACTATGGTACTTACCATGGGTGTAGACAACAGGACATGACAATCACACACTTACTGCATCAGGCATGCTGTGATATACCCACAATTAATTCAGCACACAGTACTGTTAACAACATGATACTATTACTACACATCTATGTGGTCACCCTGTGCATCAGCAACATGTTAACCTGTACCTGCACAGTTGTTACAGATTGCAGGAGGTGGCACAGTTTCATCATATGCACAGGGTGTGAACTTGGTATGCCTGAGTCAGCCACCCATACCACCAATTGACATGTATGTGTATGTGTGTTGGTGAGGGACAGCAGTAGAAGGTGGGGCAATGTTGATGCAGTGTGCGTGTATGCGGTAGCCCTAGGTGTTGTCAATTTGCATGTGTGTATGGATGCACACAGTTCCACCTCATGGCTGCCATATACTGGTGTTTGTGGATAGCCACAGACTGTACCTGCCAGGTCATACAGATCAGTGTCTCTGGCCACGGACACGGTACCTGTGCCTTGCAGGGCTGCTACGGGCCATATCCCCTACCAACCCAGACTGGGTACTGTCATCAGAAGCAGGTGTTTTTGACTGGACACAGATCCCTGTCGGGCCTGGCCAGAGCCACGCACGTGGTCTCCTGGGGCGGTCTGATGACAGCACAGACCCAGCATTGCTGGGGCTGCTGCTGGCACTACGGGCGGCCGCGCCCTGTTGTCGTCCGCGCCGACTGCCAGCTGCTGCTGTTGCTGGCATACGGCCACGTCGACACCTCAACTGCCCACCATCACCCTGGCTCATGGACATGTAGTTGTGGAACCGGTCTAATATGTCCCCACAACGTCTGTCTATGACATCGGTGAAATCGCGGATGGCAGCCGCAATGTCACGCATACTGTCAGTCATGGCTGTGTGACATGCTGCCAGCTCCCTCAGACCCTGTCTGGTGTACCGTTCCATACGTGACTGTGCCTGCATGACAGTCCGAAACATAGCTGAGGTTGTAAGACCTCTGTGGGCACGTCTGACAGGGGCAGTACGCCCATGGATGCTCCCACGAGAACCCCTGGACATCTGTCTGTGTGGTACCATCTCTGGGCCATGCCCATGGCTGCTGTGTGGGGAGGCATGTGCCACAGATACCACATTACCCTGGTCAATGCCCACTGTATGCTGTCCATCACCTAGGGACAGTGGTGACAAGGGGTGTATTGGCAGGATTACTGTGCACATTGATGGGGTCGACAGCTGTGTACTGTCAATTGGCTGACCAATGGCGGACCCTGGCATACCTTCCTGTGCCATTACACCGATGTCATCATTATCAGTACCCACGGCACCTGACTCAGGTTCCCTGCTACATGACACCAGAGCAGCAACAGAACCTGTGGGAAGGAAACAGGAAACACAGTTTACAATGTCTACACATTACCAGCGATGCACACATGCACAGGTGCACACATGCACACATGCACACATGCACACGTGCACACATGCGCACATGCACAGGTGCACACATGCACACGTGCACACATGCACACATGCACACGTGCACACCTGCACAGGTGCACACATGCACACACGCACACATGCACACATGCACACATGCACACGTGCACACCTGCACAGGTGCACACACGCACACATGCACACATGCACACGTGCACACCTGCACAGGTGCACACATGCACACATGCACACACGCACACATGCACACATGCACAGATGCACACATGCACACATGCACAGGTGCACACATGCACACATGCACACAGTTTCACACAGTTGTACAGTACTCAGTATGCGTGATATCAACACACAGACACACCTACATGCATACAAAGAGCACTACTAAGTGAGCCAAATAGTACTATTACTATCAACACTATTACAGGTATTGTTCATACACACTCACCAGCATGGATAGGCTGCATTGCAGTTATACCAGAGGGTCCTGCAGACATGAAGAAACTAATGTCAGTGGGCACAACTGTGCCATTGTTACTGAGTATGATACAGGTCAGGAGTACAACAGTCACCTTTCACACGTCAGCAGCTAATATTGAGGATATCACACATGCACATTAAACACTATGGTGACAGCTACAAACCAAGGACACACCTCACACATGCATTAACTACCAGTGTACACAACAGTCAACTATACATATGACATATTACCTGCACGTTCACTGTCTTGCTGCTGTGTGGCTCCAGCCTCCATCATGATGCATGTCTGCTGCTGTTGTTGGTGCTGGTGGACTGGAGCCACTACACTCAGGAGTAGTCCCTCCAGTCTGGTGAGTGGGGGATGTGTAGCCACCCCACCACCTGTGGCGACCTGTTGCCTGTGGATATCTGACGCACGCTGACGGACATGTCTGATTAAATCACTGCAGTGATGTCGTACCTGCTCATATGTCCTATTATGCATGCCTATATCATTTTCCCGACGGACAAGGTCTTGCCACAGTGCAGCCCTCTCCTGCTGATTCTGGCTGGTGCGGGAAAAGAGTATTGCATAGTCCCGCACCAGGCTCTGGTGTATCTCCTCATCCTCAGCTGTGGAGTAGGTGGGGTTCCACGGGTGGGCCATGTACCTGAGAAAGAAAATAACCTGGTATCAGCAATATATGTCAGCAGACTGTGGCACACATACTACACATGCTACTTGACTGTTATGATACAACATATCTCACATATGTAGCATCTGTCTGTCTATTGGTGGATACACATGTAGATGGCCAGGTATCAGTGCTCGGCCGGCAACTGTGCAACAGTACCTGGCAGACTCCATACGACATACTACCAAACACCAGCAGTCAGAACACCGATGCCGGTCAGATGCACCTCCTCACTCTGGGGGTTTGTATCTAGGTACTGTATGGCCTACATCGGCAACTACTGTGGACTGACCACACACTGATTGCCCTGGATATACATATCCCACCTCCACCACCAGCACAGATGACTATAGTGCATAACATTACAGATACAAACTTTACACTTTGTAACAGTGATATGGTATCCTTACAGCCCACTGGGCCAGTGGCAGATACAACCCACAATGCTGACCCCTACACAATTGCTTTCTACAGACATCTCCAAGAATGCATGGATCATGCAATCCCATATATGACCAAGACACTCTCCACAAAGGGACAACATCCTGTCTGGTGGACCCCAGCCATAGACAAATTGTATTACAGAAGATGGAAGCTACTGCAAGACAGAGCATCATTCACTGAAGGGAGGGCATGTCTGGGCAGCACTGGTAAGGATCTATTTCCCATCATACTGACTACATGGGCAACGTTGAGAGGGAAATCAAGAGTGACACTACAGATGACCAGGAGGCCTTCTTCAGTTATGTTAGCAACCTGGTCAGGAGCCATCCTCTATGCCCATAGGTAGTACACAACACATATTTCACTGACACCACAGATATCGACAACAGTGTGGCGGACAGGTTCAGTGCAGGTGTCACCCCGCCCTCTCCCCTGTAATAAGGCATAGTTATCCCAGCTGACTGTAACCTCCCCGTCATCACAGATGTCCAGGTGAGAGACACCCGCAGGACAGCAGAATACACTACATGGATGGGACCTGATGGTATCCCCAGTTGCATGCTACATAACCTCTGACAGGAGCTAAACACACATATAGAAGTGCTATGTAACACTAGCCTGACTACAGGATATGTACCTGTACACTGGCGCACAGCAGCAGTGGTTCCACTCCATGAAGGGGGCACCTCACCATACCAATACAATACAACCCACTACATTACATTACAATACAATACTATACAATATGCTATTGCCCCTGTGTCTACAGCAGCGTACTGTTCTGCTACCCTGACCATTGTGACACATGTGGTGTGATGGTACCTGCTGCCGTCACACAGTTACACAGGGTGACTCATATGGCATATTACCTATCTGACTAACATTCAGCAGGGGTATGTGTGACATGTACTCATGGGGAGTCTTGCTTCTTAACACTGTGTGGTTTATTGCAGGGTGTGTCTTATCTGTGAGTAGGAACTCTTACATCCACATGTGCACACTATTGCAGTGGCACGGACGACACACAGCAGACATTTAGGTTGTGGATGGTGGGAGGTGTTACTATGGTTGTTGGACATCTGTCATGGGTGTGACCTCCATATGTATATCTGGGAGTGGTAACCTCTATGTGGGTAGCATATGTGTACTCTGTGGTGTTGTCAGTCACTGTGCATTGGTTATGTGTTTGAGTGCGTTGTCACAGTGTTGTACATGTCACTGTGTCCTTCTCCATATCTGTTGCTGTCATGTGAGGTCCATACCATGGCATCCATTATGTGGTGTGGGGGTACACCGACCTACATGTCCATACCTGACTCACCATGTCTGCGGACACATACCATGTGCAGGTATTCCAGGGATAGTGTGCCACTGTGACTATCATTGGGGCCACTATTGTACACATTTCTGACCCTGCTCACCCCTGACACATGCAGTGGTGGGTGGCCAATCACATATCTGGTGGTTACTGGTGTAGGTGATCTGGAATGTGGTATGATACTCCGGATTTGACACTGGTGTTCACTCCATGCCTTTGTCACCAGGCACCTGTTGCAATACATCTGTACACATGTGCCTCACTCAGACTTTACATACAACTCTCTCTCTCTCTCTCTATATATATATATATATATGTCTATAGATATATCTATATGTATATAGATATATATATATATATATATATATATATATATATGTCCGTATACATATACATATATATATATATTGATGTACATATATTGCTATAGATGTGGAGGGGGGGGCACAGAGGGGGTGTGAGTGACAGAGGGGGTGGGACAGGCTGTGTTGCAGGTCATCATATACAATCATACCTGTAGGTAGTCAGATCAGTCTGTCTATGTATATGTATCTACATATATCTATATCTGCATGTGTGCATTACATAGATATGTTGGTCCAATATTCTATCGACATCTGTCTATGTATTCCTACATCTCTCTCTATGTATGTATACATATATGCATATCATATATATATATATATATATATATATATATATATATATATACACATACATATGTTGACATACATACATATCCATATGTTAGACAGGTATAGCAACATATTTGTCTACCATACTGTATACACACACTAACATACTGCTAAACATACATAGCTGTGTAACCTAATTTGTACATGGCACTACAACCTACAATCAAACAACATTGATATGTGCACATAGATGCTCTCACATACAAATGTATGTACAGCCTTCACTGATAGTTGCTGTATGTCTCCTGCCCTTTACACATCTTCATATACATATGGATACAGACCAATGACACATATGTAGGGTTCACAGTATGTACACCTTTATAGTATTACTTTACATTACCTGTGTTTGTCACAGCTGCTTCTGCTGCTGTCTGGTTCTCTGTCCTGCTGCTCCACTTCCCAGTTGTCAGCTTTCAGGTAGCTGTTGCTGAACAATTCGTTTCTGTCTGCTTAATTGCAGTTGTCTCTGTCTCTCTCTCTCTCTCTGTCTCTGTCTGTCTCCCACGTCCTTCTCAGGGTGCAATGAAAGTATTGCATGCGTGGACATGGAGTACAGCATACTTTTGTAGGTATCTACATATGCCCATGTGATGGCCTCTGCACCAATTGTTAGCCAGCATTTGCTAATTGCATGCAGCCAGTTGTGTACTGATTGCAGTTCTCACTGTGATTTCAGAACAGTGCTATAAAAAGGTGTGTGAGATAGGTGTAGCCCTTTCAGATGTTAAGGGCAGGGACCATGCTGTTATGCTGTGGACAATGTTCTGTGAGTGTGAAGGTTGGTATCTCTCTCATATTTCCAGGTGTGTTGTAGATTAACATTCCTCCATTCATTTCTCCGGTTTCCTGTACTAACTGTGTATGTACACTGACAACTACAACTACTACTATTGTTAATGTGTATGTGTGTGTGTGCTTTCCTTTCACTTTTGCTTGCACTCTGTTGCTAAGGCTTCAATAGTTGCCCTTTACAGTCACTACTTGTATGCCTGCTAGGTGTCTTGACTGTAGTGTGCTGCTGTAGCTTTCCTATTTTCCATGTACATTCACACCTTGGAATGCTTGCTATATCTGCTAGGGTGTTACAGCATGCAGTGTGGTCTGGCTATGGTGTGGGCCTTGACATCTATTAGGGTATTTGAGTATGCTGCTGAGCAGGCCCCGGAGACTTTCAGGTTCATCAGTTATGTGCCTCATGGAATGGTACATATCAGTGGGGTACACCCATTAAAATGTCTGGTATGCTGCAGTTGTGACTGTGGGTTAGCATGAGCATATGTATTACTACAGTTTTTCTGCCATGCGAGTGGTGAATACTTTCCGGACTCCATAGTTACCATTGCATGTGTTACACCTTTCTGCCTACTGTTTGTACATTTCACATGGGGTCTGTGGGGAATCCCTGTAAGACATTCACTGTTGCTATGTCTAGGTTCTTAACTATTCAAATATGGTGGTGTTGGACCCGTCATGTGTACAGATATTTGCAGGCTGTCCACATTTCTGCCTCATAATTTGGTCAATATCTCATGCACACCTTTATCTGGCAAGTCAGTCTGGGCTCAAGTCAGAATATGGTGACAAACATTCAAGTTCCAGACTGCATACCCTTCCAAACATCCCACAAGGTGTAGACCCTGTTACTTTCTGAACTGTCTGCGTTTGTTGTAACTTTATTTGTAATGTGTCCCTGGTTTTGGGCCTTTGCTCCACATATTTTATTACTTGTTCCGGATGTGTTCCTGTAAGAGGTTGTGGGGTATGGGCAGTGCTTATCCTGCTGTGAGTTGCTGTGAGTATGTGTGTGTCTTGCAAGGTGCTATGGTGACATTATTACCTACTAGCTTCCAACTAGCATGGCTGTTTCTGTTCACACACTACTATTATGGAAATCCACCATTTTTGTTTGTGATTCTACATGTCATGCTTTGTGTACTACACATCTATATTCCCTTTACATTCATTCCTACTGTTACATGATATATTTACTTTAGCACAATGTTTCTATGTAAGAGTCATGGCTTAGTGGTAAGTCATGCAGACTATAGTTGCCAAGGTCCTGGGTTCGAGACTCACGGTGGGATTTTATTTTTCTTTTGAACTGAGTACAGGACCTGTCAATCAAAGTGCCTAAGGCACTTTTAAGCAGTTGTAACCGGGTTAGCGCTGGTTTGCGCGGAGCTCACGCATGCGCACTGGCGGTTAGCTCCGCGCACACAAGCGCACACCCGCTTACAACCGCTTAAATGTGCTTACTCTTGCGCACACCCGCGCTATTTTCCTTGAAAGAAAAGAAAATGGGGAGACAGGAAAGTGGTGAAAAAGGGGTCACAAAGAGGGTAAGACAGTAGGGAAACAAGCTTGGGATGTGCAGGAGGGATGTAGGTAAGGCCCATAGCTGCCCATTTCTTCAGCAGCAACAGCTGTGCATATGTATGTAATTTGGTGTGACATTTGAAACCTTCCACCCCTGAGAGAGGTGTCAGGACAACAATAATACTTATTGTACAGCCAATTGTAATTGATAGGTTCCATGTCCAGTAGACATGTGTGTGGAATGGGCAGCTATGTATGGGGCATAATTTTTTTGTGGGCACAGAGTGCCCTTTTTTTTTTTTTTTTCAGGTGAGAGTGGTATGTCAGGTGAAGGTAGTCCGTACAGCTGGGGAGGTAGGTTGGGTAGGTTAACAGACAAGACAAACAAGACGCATACAGGGGCAGTGTATGACACGTGTGGGGGGGTTACACAATTGACGGGGACGGAGGTTTGGATATCCAGAGCCCATGAGCCCACAGATGGCAACAGTGGAACTGATATCCCCACCCATAGGCAGTTGCCACTGTTCCTTCACTGCCCAGGACGGGCTGTGCTGGGGCTGTGTAGGCGGGCAACGGGCATGCCCGTTAGTTGCGCCACCCATGCCTCGAGCTGGCGAGGGGCTCGAGGACAGAGTCCCGAATCTCCCACGCACCACAGTCCGGACACTACGGAGGGTGAGTGGTGGATCTCCTCCGCCCACACTTGCAGAGGGGGGGCGAGCCCCATCCCCTGCAGCGCTTCCACCCGCAGGTGGCACAGGGCCACCGGAGGAGGGTCCGGACTCGGCACTAGTGCCAGGTGCACTCGCCAGCTGAGGTGGGAGAGGTGGGTCCGCTGGAACCCGCCTTCCCTGTCATTCTATGTTTTGCATTATGTCATGACAGTTTGGGTTAGTGACATATAATACCATTCACAATTAGTTGTAACAGCATGCAGTAGTATTCCCATTAACCAAACACCCAGATATTCACACCATTGAACAGCGTGCATAACACATGCATAATTTGAACAGTAATACACAGTCCAACAACATGCAGGGTTGATTGATGGCAACAGGCCATCAGGTGTGGATGTATGAACAGGGCGGATGCATCAACAGACATGCAAATATATATGACCCAACAGGACAGATGTCCAGGGGTGGTAATTGTGATTGCACATACCATTTTCACGTGGAATGGGTTATAGGTGGTTAGAGGGTGGGGTAGATAAAGTAATATTAACACCTTCGAATACAAATACATATGCTGTACATTTCTAATAGCTACAGTTATATACACACTACTGTTCTAACTACAGTGTCTTATATGTTAACTACTTAACCTTGCAGATGGGACTGTTACTGCAACATCAATCTACATTTTATTGCTGTTCATACACATTCATATCGAGCTTTGTTCAGATACATCATCCTGTTATCTTTGCTGTATATACTTGTAGACAAGTGTGGATGTTTGGTATATCAGACATTCATCCTATCTGCGTATTTCAGACTGGGAACAACATATCCAGATTTTGGTGTACACATTCCACATGCAGCAACACTTTGAACAGATTTTGCTGTTTGGTTCTGAGTCTCACATGCATTTAATTCTGTCCTAACTGCAGTATAGTTTATTCAGGGGTTATTACTACTGTATTGCTGTATTCCTGACACTTTCTCACACTCTCTCACTTGCTTTCATGTTACTATTCAGACTGGTACTTCTAGGCTTTATTGACATGTTTTAACAGTAGTTATTACAGTTCTTTCCAGCAGTCTCACTTCTGTCATGTTTCAGTATTTCCACAGGGATATATTTCACACATGTGATTTCATCCTCTTCTGCAGCTATACTTTACATGCTGCTGCAGGTTGTGTACTATTTTCTTACAGGCAGGGCAGTTTTATTTCAAAATATATGTTGGACAGTGTCATGTTTAGTTTACACTTACAGGCTGGGAACTGTTGTAATCAGGCAATACTTGCATACACTTTCACACTGTTACTTGCAGATTTAATTCCTTCCTGGCTACACTGCACTCTTTTGCTGACTGTCATACATTTATATATCTTTACAGTTACTAGTAGTGGATTACTGACCTGCCTGGTGGCGCAACCGCACCAGCCTATCGGCATAGGCTCTGCGGTTCGCAGAACGGACACCTGCAGCTGTAATATAAATGAAGTAATATTGGAATACACATCTCCATAATTTCAGGTAGTTTAACTTTCTACATACATAATTAATTGTTACTTACTCAGTGGTGGGGCGTTGGGTGATTGCTGGGCCTCCTGGATCCAAAGGTTCAGTTGGTCCTGCTTGCGTCTCTTCAGGTCTGCATGGTGGTGACGGACCTGCTCACCTGTCCTTGGAATTCCTGTGGCACTGGTGAGTTCATGAGCCAACTGGTCCCACGCCTCAGCCCTGTACGCTCCCTAGAGGACCTGGCCCTGCATGAGTTGGGCCTCATGGTTGTGGACTAGGAGCCAGGCCATGTACCTGGACTCCTCAACACCCTACCTCTGCACTCGAAAGCGACTACCCTCACCTACACCTGACATTCTGCCTGCAGGTCTGTTCTACAATCGTTTATGCTGTGTATTCCCGCCTATGGGGCTTATATAGTCCGTTTTTCCCGCACATATCTGTGATTGGCCAGTTTGGAATTGTATCAACTTCAGTAAACCTGCATTGTCATGCTGTAGTTTGTATTCATTCCTATATATGAGCTATTATTGCATTTCTAGGTACTGCTGTCATGGCTTAGTGGTTCTGTACCTTGACTATGGTGTATAGTATCCTGGGTTCGAACCTGGCCACTGCTTTTTATTTTTCATGACTGTCTAGACATGTTGAGGAGTGTGTCTGTGTAAAGGCAGTTTGGATACGGCTTGCTCACCGTTGCCCGTCGGTTAGCTTGTTTGCGCAGTGCGCAGCTCCGCGCAAACGGGGTACGCTGGTTTAAGCCTCATTTGGCTATCGGCACGCATATTCCGCTCAGCTCAGTTGGGAGCACATATATTTAGCATGGTAAACCACTGCTCAGCTACGGGCACTCAGTTTGCACCAGTTGGACCAATGCTTATCTACGGGCACATACACTCACTCTGTTGTACTGTAGCTCAGCTATGGGCACATCTGGCAGTTTATATTCATTTCTTAGCTCACATTTTTTCAATATAAATGGGATATTTCATTGCATTTTACATATATTCTGGTTTTATGTGTACATATGTGTCAGGGACTTGTTTCCTGCTTATTTTGCAAAAATAAAAAAAATTTGTGTTGTGGGGGCTCGAACCATGAATGCCTGCTCTGCAGCTGGCATTTCTACTGCTATGCTATTGCTTCCTGGCTTATTTTGCATATTTAGTTCTTATATGCTTTCCCATTGACTGCTAACTGTAGCTGCGCTACAGGCACGCCCGCGCAAACGAGCGCACTCACGGTTAAACATCTTTAGAATTAAAAAAAAAATATGACATGTTCATTTAGATTGTTTTATGTATAATAGTCTGTAGGGGCATGTGTTGTGTTGTGTTTATTCACATTTCCATGGATCTGTTGTGGGTGTCTACTTTGGGCACTTTTACACTTCTGGGGGCGTGTCCGCTTGCAGGGCTCAGCCTACGGACACGCCCCCTACTGTCTTACATGGACCGTGTTAGACTTAGGTGTGATTCAGCATGCTCTCATGAATATGCAGAGCATGCTGACATCACTCCGTTTAACTGCAGCCTCCGTGTAAGAGTTATAACTCTTACACGGAGGCTTCGTGAATCCTGGGGGGTGTGTATGTTAAATGTTTATATGATTGCAGAAAAGTGTAAAAGCAAAATTGTGCAATTAGTGTTTTCTTTCATATAGGGTTCAAGATTAAACCCAATGAAAAGAGGTGTGTTTTATATGAGTGAAGATGAAGGCGGGGGCTGTTTAATCCAGTATTAAAGTGGGTAAATGAACAGAATGAGAAGTTAATAGTGAGAATGTTTAAGTATAAATACAAACATTCTGGGAAATGTTGAGAATAAGAAAAAGAAAAATAGAAAATGTAAATGAAGAAATTAAAATTTTTCATCACATACCTAGCATCAGTTTCCAGAGCCATGGATGAGGGTAAGGCAGTCCACACAGTGTATTTGGACATCGCCAAGGCCTTTGACACTATCCCCACTCTGGAATCATAGATAAACTTACTAAGCTGGGCATTAATCCCTACGTCACCCAATGGGTTGCTAACTAGCTTACTGATAGAACCCACAATGTAAAAGTAGCCGACTTCAAATCCAGCTCCAGACAAGTGACACGTGGAGTACCTCAGGGTTCACTCCTGGGACCGCTCTTGTTTGGCATCTACTTCTCTGAAGTACAGGCCAACACTAAGGGACTCTGGCTAACAGAGTTCACAGATGATGGCAAACTGGGAGCCATTATTGAATCCCCAAATGATGTGGATAATCTACAAAAGGGCCTTACAGAAACATTTCCTTGGAGCCAGGGCCATGGGCTCAAGCTAAATGCCAAGAAATGTATAGTTATCCCCTTTGGGAAAAAAACATGTACCCATGAATTATCACATAGGTGGCAGTACACTAAACACCGAAAGTGTGATAAGAGACTTAGGGACACGTGTACAGTGGTCTCACCTTCAATAAGCACATCGCCACAACAGTCAGGAAATCCTTCTATGTGGCACACCTCATCAGTAAGGGCTTTTCATCCAGAAAAAAGGAGGTCATTGTCCCACTGTACTCTTCCCTCATTAGACCCATTATAGAATACAATGCCCCATTTGGTATGTACCTCTGAAGACATCTGCAACAACTGGAAAGGCCGCAGAAATACCTCACTAAAAGAATCACAGGCCTAAAACAGATGCCCTATGTTGACCGCCTTAAAAAACTCCAGCTATACTCTGTCACATATCGTCTACTCCGAGGCAATCTCTGCTTAACATACAAGGCCATGTCAAACCCAGAGCTGTTGCACATGCTACACTTAAAGAAATCCCAATCCCTCAGAGCCACATGCTCCAAGGATCAAAATCTTGTCATCACAATAAACAAAACATGCTGGAGGGATAGATTCCTGACCCAGACTCTGGATTAGACTGCCCATACATCTCAAGCAGAGCGCCTCTTTGGCCCTCTTCAGAAGAAACCTTGATGATTGGATGGGAAAAAGGAAATTCACCCCAGAGATCACGTCAGTCGCCTTGCTAGACAGGGGTCCAGGGAAGTAAATAGTGTGGGAAGAAATAGCCAGGGAATTGTTATGGCTAGTCTTATATAGGCCCTAGGGCCAATAGCCTAGTACCAACCTATGAACCTATGGAAAATAAAAATTGATAGTATAGAAAAAGATAGACATCTATTACATAATAATGCAAGGAAACATTATTATAATGTAAATCCATGGGACATTTTACCAGAAGAAGTGATAAAAGCCCTTAACATAAGGAAAAAGTGATGTACTAAGATTGTAAAGTGTCAAGATTTTATATGGGGACTGGTAATAAATAAATTACAGGTAAAGGGAAATATGCCATACAAAAAGAAAGTTGAAAGAGTGTGTTTATTTTGTGGGGAGGAAAGACAACAGAGCATGCTTTTTTTAAAATGTAAAATAGTGGTAAAACTCTGGAAAAAGGTCTGTGAAGATAATTTTTTGAGAATATTATTGATGTAAATAATATAGGTATGAATATGATTATGTATGGATTTTACAAGAATAAGAAGAAAGAGTATGTGAGAAGAGTAGATACAAATGTATTTTATGTAATATGAGTTATTTGTAATGAAAGACTGAATGAAATTTTGTTTAAGGGGAAATGGATTTTGGCTGGTATATTACAAAAAATAGATTATGGTTGTAGAAGAAGGAGTGGGGGTTAATTATGGCAGAAGAATAATTATAATAATGATGATGATATATAGGAATGGGGTCTATATCACGAGATCGAAGCCTTAGGTAGTGAAATACCTAAAGGCCAATCTTTAAATATTGAACTGTGAAAATCGCGAACGGCCATTTCCACACAGAGAAACAAGTTGTTTGGCCATTACGTGGATTTTGCCCTTTTTACAATGTAGAGCGATCTCAGAGTTGGTATATTTAGTTGGGGGGTGTTGGGGGCATAGCCTCCCACATCAGGGGGTGTGGGGGGTGACAATCTGCATAGTTTCTTTATGATTTAAGCCTTTGATTTCCTACTAAGAAAGCACAATGGGCATTCAGGCTGTGTCAAGTGTTAGGACAGGTACATACTGAAGGGGGCATTATACTCAGTGACTGGGCTGATAAGTGTGAAATACAGTGGAAGGAATGCATCCCTGGACCTGGATGCAAAACTCTTAGTAATAGGCTGTGCAGTGATAAAGCATTTTCATACAATAGTGGATATGTGGTGTGCAAAAGACATTTCTTTGTCTACATATTTTCTCAGGTCCCTAACTACAAAATCAGTTTTTAGGGGTGTGCTATCAATGTAATAGTTACAAGGGACTTCTTGATTGCTGAAGGATACAGTTATAGATTTCTTGATCTTCAGTATTAGTCCATGGTTTTGACAACAGCTGTTAGTTTGGAAAAGGACCTCTTTGAGGATCTTGGTGTTCTCTAGAGAGATTTTGATGTCACCACTTTTACAGTCATCTTTCAATTTGGTCAGCCATAAACCACTAACAGTGGCTTTGACTTTCAAGAAGTAAAATCCAAAGAGAAGTGGCCCAAGGAGTAAACCCTGCAGTACACTGCTAGTCAGAGTTATTTTGGAAGAGGTACAGCAATCAACCCTAGTTTTATTTGTGAGGGAATTTTCTATCCAATGGGCTACATAGGAATTAACATTTAGCTGGGATAGTTTGCCACGTCTACATATGCAGTGTGTTATTGATTTGCCCTCATCTATTGCTTCAGAAGCCTTCTCAAAGAAGCCAACCAGGTTAAGTAGGCAGGATCTGCCCTTAACAAACCTAACCTGGTTTGGACTGAGAGTTTATAGATTACCTATGTTTTTATTTATTAATCCCATAATAACTGTACAGAAGACTAGGTCTCAGGGTTTGCCCCATACTGGAAGACATCAGAAAAAAAAGTGTTTTGGATAAATTTGCATGATTCTGCATCTCAATGTTTCCAGTTTTCTCCATGTAGGGTTGTGTTCATCAATCAAATCAGTGTCTCTGGAGCTCACAGAGCAGTCCTATCATTCACTCTGCAAACGAGGCATTAGAGCCCATTTCTACTTTTGAATGGTGAGAAAGAGGCATTAGCACTTCTCATTTTCAAGAAAATGTTGGTCACTGCTTATCCTTGCTTTTAGTCACGTCAAGAAGGACATTTAGCATGTTAAGTGATGGGCATCCAGCTGGTCATACTATTGTTGTTGCATGTAATGGGATAGAGTCACTGGATATTATGAATGCCTACTGACTCATCAGTATCTGTGGGCCACATGGGGATTTTATCAACCTCCTCAGATGAGTACCACTTCTAGTATGAAGTGCTACCCTTTTTTGCTTGTCATCTTTCCTTAGAGCTTTCATTGGGATGCTGGCAGTGGTAGAAGAAGCTCTGCAGGGAGGCTTCTTCTGCTATTCCCCTTCCTAGAGAATGGGCTGCTCATGGCTTAATCAGAGAACTCAATGACAATAGCCATGCCTTGGCTCCTGCTTTGTTGCAGTCTCTCAGACTCACTTTAAGCTGGGAAAAGCACCTTTAGCTGTGGTGTATACAGTTTTCTTCTTCAGAATACAGTTGTAGACTATATATTTCCGTGTATTTCTTCCCCTGATTAGTGACTGTGAGATCCATGATACAGTACTGAGAGTGCTTGAGACTGATTGTCTTGATAGGTGACTACAGGTGAGTGGTAAGTCACACCTTGCTGAAATCCAATGATTTTTACCATGTTTGCGCTACACCTCAGATGCATAGCACCGTGCCTTAAAATGGTCATCCGGTCTTATTAACACAGCTCAGAAGAATTCTTCCTCATTTCTGCCTCTGAAAACAGTTACTTCTCTGGCAGGCTGTGAGTCTACTTGTGGGATTAATTATGACGGATGGGTGGTATGCTTGGAAAGAAGGTCTTCATATCAGTCTGTTTGAGCTTAGGGTGGTACTAATTGCTTTCTAGGCTTTGAAAAGAGAGATAAGACCCCATTCCTTGTTGGTGAGATCAGACAATCAGGACATGGTTTGTTGTTTAAATAAATGTGTAAGGCCACCTTTTTATTTCTTGTGCAGAGAAGCAATGCGGGTCTGTCTCTGGGCCACTGACTGTGGCATTATCCTGGTGGCAGTTCACATTCAAGGAAAGGTAACACCTTAGCTGATTCCATAAGTCTCTGTTCCACCTCTCTTTCTCTTTCTCTTTGGGCTAAATGTCAGGATGTCAAGCATCCAGAGGGTATTTCAGATGTTGAACACAGTAGAAGCTGATCTTTTTTTCAGAAGTGAAATACTTCCCTTTGAAATGTTTGTTCCTTGACACAAGTCAGAGAAGAGACAGTGGAAAAACTGAGCCTCAAGCATACAGGATGGTGATTGTGTGTTTTTCTAGCATTCCCATAAGTTTTGTATCTACCACATTTCTGCAAGAAAGTCCAACTATCAGAAAGAGTTCAATTTCAAGTGCACAGGTTCATAGTCTCGCAGGAGACCATCTTGCCCTGATCCAGGAATGAGCCCTTCTCTACTAGGGAAACATCTTCATTTTAGAGCATGGATCCTCCAGTACAATCAATGGTCTGACTGCCAGTGGTCTCAATTGACCTTTTGCTTGAGGTTTCAGAGGCATTTGGGGTATCAACAAAAACTGCAGGTAAACATAATAAAAGTAGTTTATAATTTTGACAGAGAAATAGTCCCTTCCATTTCAACTAGTGAAGTTGCAGATCTGTCTGATCTATCTTAGTTGCATGTGTGATCATAGCCTAAGTTATCACATGGGCGTTGTGCATATTCCTGCCCTTTTAAAAAATCATGTCTTGCAGGATGTGAACCTTATCATAAACACATCTGTTTCCCACATTTTGTATGGCTTATTAAGCAGACAAGATGTTCGTCTCTTGGAAAACTTTATGTCTTGTGGTCATTACCACCACATAACTAATCTTGGAGTTGTAGAACTCCATATTTGATCTTTCCCTTGGAATGTCTTTACCTTTCAAATAACACAAACTTTTTCTTAATGGTGTTTTCAGAACAGTCACTTAAACAGTCCTTTTAGCTCCTCATGTTCTTCTGGTGTCAATATCCTGGGATTAGAGGGCTCTTCATATCTTGGGTGTGCAACAGCAGCTCATTTCCTACTTGAAGATGGTTTGTGAGTTTAGAAATGCAGGCCATTTCTTCTTTTTTGTCTCAGAAAATGTGGGCTTAGTAGAGACTGAAAAGATACTTTCCAAGTGGTCACCAAACTTAATCTTCTCTGTTAATATGCACCTTTCTGGATGTTGGTTAGTTTGGTCAAAGTTCACATATCTGAGAAGATGGTTAGCTCTTCCAGTAGCTGTGAAAAATGTTGATTAACTATCTTGAGTTGCCAAGATGCATGTAGATTATTCTTTTGAACATCCATGTTGCATAAACACCACTAAAATGCACACAGTTCAGTCTTAACAGCAATCAGAATTATTTAATCATTACCAGAAAGCAAGGCACAAATTGCTGCAAACTACCATAATGCAAATGGAAAAAATGCTGCATTAAAACTCTCCTACAAATGCTCAGTAAAATTCCCAAACAAAGGATGTAACTGCAGACTTAACAATCTCTCTTTGTCTTTCTCTATGCCATCATTATCATGAACGCCCTTTTTCCAATTTTCTACATGAGGCTGTGGTGTAATGTCACTTGTCACCATCTCTTCCTGCTCAGTGCCGCTCTTCTTCCTTCTTCGACAGACATGCTTGACTGTTGTAGGGCTTCTCTCACACAACCCATCCACCTCTTTGCTAGATACTCTCATTTCCTCTTGCCTTCTTCTTGTCTGTTCCATATCTTCTTCACCAGATTATCTTCTGCTTTCCTGCACATGTGTCTGAACCACTGTAATCTGTTCTGTTTGATGTTTTTTGCAATTGGAGCTACTTTGCCTTCTGCTCTTATGTCCTCATTCCTTTGTCACACAGTATGCATCCTACTGCCTGTCTCCGGCAGTTCATCTGCATCACCCCTAACTTCCTCAACTGCCCTGCCTTTACTGCTCAGGTTTCTGTACCATACTGTAGTATTGGTAGCACCACTGTTTATACAGCTTACTTTTCAGCTTCTTTGACATTCTTCTGCATACACTATCCCTGATACTTTGTGCCAGTTTGCTGCAGCCCCTCTGATTTTAACTTTGACCTCTTCATTCAGGCTTCTCTTATTCTCAACCACCTCCCCCAGATACTTGAATCTGTTAACCTGTTCCACTATTTTCCCTTCTACCTCAGTTTTCAGCTTCTTCTAATTCCCCCCATTTGCTGCCATTACAACTGTCTTAGCTATACTCAGTTTCATCCCACGCGCCTTCAATTTTGCATTCTTTTCCTCCACCCTTTGCTGAAGTTCTTGTTCAGAGTCTGCATGTAATGCCGCATCATCTGCATACAGCAACTTTGTTGATCTTTTCCCTCTGACCTGTTTGTTAATGTAGTCAGTAACCAGTATGAACAGCAGCAGGCTCTGGGATGAACCCTTATGCCCACACACTCCCATTGGGAACCCCTCTATATGACTGAACACTGTTCATACTTGAGTCATTGGGTCCTTGTACATAGCTTGCACTAATTCTACCAGTGTTTCTGGGACTGCAAACCACTGCAGGATTGCTCAAACCAGTGTTCATGGGACCTTGTCATATGCTTTCTTAAAGTGTAGAAATGCCATTCAGACTCTTTCCTCATTTCTAGCTTTGTCTCAAGTATGTGTCTCACTGCAAACATTGAGTCAGTTGTGCTGCATCTTGATCTGAGTCCTGACTGCTCATTTCCCATCTTACTTTCTACTACTCTGCATATTAGTTTATCAATGACCATCTTCAGAACATTCAAGCAGTGTGATAGGAGTCTGATACCGCTATACTGCCCACAGTTGTGAATGTCCCCTTTGTTCGTGAACACTGGCAATAGTATGCTTATTCTCCAATCATCTGATTACATCTTTCTCTCCACACTGTTATGAGTACCACCAGTAGCCATTTCTCCCATATCTCATCCAACATCTTGACCATACCTGCTGTGACCTCATCTGAACCTGATGCTTTCCTTGACTTCATTTTCCTTAGTGCTGTTCTTACTTCTTATATGGTGGGCTCCTCCTCTTCTCTCATCGTAGGCTGTGTGTGGGGCAGTACAGCTTCTAGGGAAAGTTTTCTTCATGTAGAAGCAGCTAGAAGTACTCCTTCATATGCCTTTGATGTCCTGTGGGCTGGTGAGCAGGTTGTTGCTGGCATCTGCTATGCAGGATGTCTGTCTTTATCTTTTTGGCTTTGCCTTGCAACCTGATAGAGTTTCTTTGTGCCATCTTTTCAGTCACTTTCCAGAAGTTGGTAGACTGCCTCTGATGCCTTGTTCTTCACTATTGCAACTCCTCTGTTAGTCCTTTCATTAGCTAACCAGTATTCCTTCCTAGCCTGGTCTGTCTTTTTTATCTTCCAGTTTTTTCTTACACTCCTTCCTTCTTTCTTTCTTCCTTCCTTTCTTTTTATGACTTTCTGGACTTCTGCATTTCACCACCAGCTTTCCTTGTACACCTTATTTCCATATCTGGCTTGACCACATATTTGTTTTATAGCCCTCATACATGCTGTTTGTTACTGTCTCTCTTTCAAAGTCATATGTTGGTTACCATTAAGCCATTTCCTATACAGAAGACTAGAATGGCCTCTCCTTCTTTATTCATGTTGCCCCACCCATGTGGTCCTAGGCAGTCTTCATTCATATTTATTTATTTATTTATTTATTTCCAGTTTAATGACCGGGGAGGTCCACTGGGCTCAAAGAGCCCATTTTCAGTGGAGGCCTGGGAAGAAAAGCTCCAATAATACATAGTACAATCTTCATAATATACTGTATAATACATAGTGGAAACAGAAACAAGCTCAGCAAATTTTACATACAAAATAGCAAAAAAAACTAAACAAATGTTAAACAGTAGCTTACAGAAGGATGTAAGCATATTTACATATTTAGTGGTTGAGAACAGTGGTGCAAGGTTAAATTAATTCTTCTTCTTCTTCTTTCGGCTTTTCCTGGTTAGGGGCCGCCACAGCGGATTACCTATCCGCTCATGATTGGCAGTGGAGTTTACGGTGTTGAGTTGCCAGCCCAGCGCCCAACCTTCCACAGAAGGCACACAAACACACACACTCATGCCTAGGGCCAATTTAGAGTGTCCAATCCACCTACAGCATGTCTTTGGGATGTGGGAGGAAACCGGAGCACCCAGAGGAAACCCACGCGACTACAGGGAGGACATGCAGACTCCGCACAGAAGGCACCCCAGCTGAGAATCGAACCGGAGAACCTTTTGCTGTGAGGCGGCAACGCTAACCGCTGCTTAAATCATGTGAAAATGGTATAGAAGTAACATTAGCATGGATGAGTTCTTTATGCATGAATAATAGCATAAGTTAAATTAATACAGAGGTTTAAATCCTCTGAAAGTGGTAGAGAGGAAACATTTACATGAAGGCAATACAGAGGGTTAAACAATAGTGTGTAAGGAAGAACAAACTTTGTGTGTGATAAAGTATTTATGTCTTGAGCAGGTTAGGTAGGTGGAGTGCAATTGCATTTCCATTTTTGGGAGAGGTAAGAATGCAGCTGGGTTTTGAAATGTTCAGAGTTCTCAGAAGTTCTTAAGAATGGAGGGAGAGAATTCCATTTTTTGGTGATGGAGAAGGATAGGAGGCGCTGACCAGCGGGATGGTTTGGTTTATAAACAGAGATTAGATTTTGGTGGGTAGATCTTAGAGTTCTGTTTGGGGTGTATAATGTTAGGATGTTTGATAGTGCAGGACATATTAGTTGGTTTGAAAATGAGCTTGTGAGTGGTGATGAGTTGGAGGTAGTCAAGGTAGTTTGGGAGTTCTAGACATTGCAGCTGGTGGAGAGGTTTACAGTGATGAGTGGAGTATTTGGAGGTGGTGGCGAACTTTGAGATTTTATTGTAACAGGATTCTAGGTTAGAAGAGATGGAGGAAGATAGGTTGGTTAGTAGGGGAGTGCCTTACATTAGTGAAGGTAGTAAGAAGGTAGTGGCGAGGGTCTGTCTTGTTGATGGGGAGAGGAAGTGGGAGTTTTTATACAGCATGCCAAGTTTCTGATGGGTTTTCTTTATATTTAGCTGAATATGGGTATCGAATTTTAGGTGTTCGTCAATTGTAACTCCAAGAAGTTTAGCAAAAGGAACAACTTCTATAGTGGAGTTGGCAAGGCTTGTAATCTTGAAAGAGGTTTTGTCTAGGTAGATAGATTTTGAGGGAGAGAATAGAAGGATCTTTGATTTGGTGGCATTCAAAGAGAGGTTATTTTAGAGCATCCAGTTCTCCATAGTTGAGAAGGCAGTCGGAGTTTTTGTATGTTGCTCCGGGGATTTTGATGCAGAGCAAACTAACGTTGAGTCATCTGCATATTGTACTATCTTGGTGTTTGGAGTGGCTGCATGGAAATCATTAATGAAGATATTGAAGAGCATAGGGCCAAGAATGGATCCTTGGTGTACTCCAGTTGGGGTGGGAAGGAAGGCTGAGGTGCCAGTCTTCCATTTTACTGCCTGAGATCTGTCGGAGATGTAGCTATTGAACCAGGTAATGATGTTTTGTGAGAGGTTAAGACTGGAAAGGTGGTGAAGAAGGTGGGTATGGGAGATTGTGTCGATAGCCTTGGAGAGGTCAAGGAGGACTATGAATACGAGTTCTCTGGAGTCTCGGGCATGGTTAATGATGAATAGAAAGGAGAGAAGAACTGTTACTGTGCTATGGCCAGAACAGAACCCATGTTGTGTTGGGGTGAGGAGTTGGTTATGTGTAATGAATGGCATGAGCTGGAGGTGGATGCATTTCTCAAGAATTTTTGAAATTGTTGAAATATCCTGCTGTTTCTGTTCTGTTATGTGCATTTAGATCTCCCATTATCAACACCAGTTCCTATTGTCCTGCTTTATCTAGTACATCCTGCAATGGCTGTCTGAATGCACTCTTTTCCTCACCATCACAATCCTGCTGTGGGGAATAGGCTCAGATTATGAATACTGCTCTATCATTATGCTGGAGCCTGACTGCCATGAGTCTGCCACAAATTCTAATGACATCCCTCACTAACTTCTGAAGCATCTCCCTCGCCACAATTCCCACACCATTTCTAGCCTGTCCTCCTCATGAGTAATAGACTCTGGATCCCAAGCCAAGTACCTTTGCTGTACTGCCCTTCCACTGTTTCCTGTTGTTTCCTGGATACATAGGATGTCCAGTCTTCTTCTTTCCATCATGTCATCCACTTCCAAACTTTGTCCTGTCAGTGAACCTACACTGAGTGTAGCAATTTTTAGTTCATGTTTGGCAGGTTCATTGGTTTTATTTTCAGTTTTTGCTCAAAAAGTAACCTAAACTGGGTAATGTGACACCAGCCGGCCAGTATCTTATTGACCTAGGGCTGCTGGGCTTTATGGCAGGCACACACTAGACAATAGTGGCACATGCACCATCCAACCATTAGCATGGGTCCCTGACTTCAGTCAGAGTAGGTGGTCGTCAACCCAATTATCACCGGAAACTACCCATGTTCATTTGGTGACATTAGTAAAAACAACCAGAACAACTAGATCCATACAAATACTGGTCTATCATTACACTGGAGTCTGTGATCTGGGTTCCTCTATCTTGAAGATACTGTGCTCCACAGTAGATGCCTAAAGTGGTTGGTCTATACAACTCTTCTCCTTATAGGACATAATCTAGAGTCTGTGTCAATGCCCACAGCTCCATTCTTGGATGGAAGTACTCAGCATGCCTTTTCAAAGGTGGGAGGAACACGTCAGAGTGACAGGGAGAGCATATAAACTCCAAAGAGGCATTGGTCAGAGGTGAAGATCAAACCTTGTACTTTGTGCATGTGAGGTAAAGATCTTAACCATTTTGCCATCTGGTCCCTAAATCTTTCCTGATTACTGTTGCAATATTCATTTTACTTGGGAGAGTACAGTAGCTGCTGAAAATTATGGGAGGAGGAAGACAGAATAGACTGTCCACAACCTATGAAGGATAGCCTTGGCAAATCCTGTCTTGGCCTTGAAAATGATGTCCAAGTTATAAAGCTTGATAAGAGTGTGAACAAAAGCCCAGACTGCAGCTTCCAGAATGGATCTAGTATCCACATCCCTGATAAAAGCACCAGGAGAGGGTACTGCCCTGGTAGAATGAGCATGAACAGAAGAGGAAAGCTGCTTACCATGAAAGGAATGACAAAAACAAATGGTCTTAGAGATCCAGGAGGAGATGGCTTGTTCAAAGCTATAAAATCCTACTTCCATACCAGCATGGAAATTGGCCACGTAGGAACACAATAATAGCTTTACTCAACATCATGGATGACATCCTTAAAATCATGAACAAATGGCAAATTATATGGGGCTGGTTTTATAGATCTGATAAAGGTCTGTGATCTGGTAGACCACTCTCTCCTGAGCTCTCTAAGAAGAGGCATTAATTCTCATACTCTAGCAGGGTGTGACAATTTCTTAAACAATAAATACTGCAAATTGCAAACTAGCTCCACTGCACTTTCTACTGCCCCCTCACAAAAGGAGACCAACAAGCATCATTTTTTTCCTACCCTACTATTCACTTTATTCATCAGTAGACTTCCTGCTTACCTACTGCATTTTTAAATACTTTTGTATGCTGATGATATGGTAATTTATTCATTAATGAATATTTGTTTATGGCCAACTACAGTCTGGGCTATACATCAGCATGGCATTAACATATAAAATGCATGAGTACTGGAAACAGTACATATGCACAGAGGTCAACATATATAATACATTAGTATAGGAAACTGTGCATTTACATAGATGTTTACATATTTGTTGCAGTCAAACAAATATTTCAAATGCAAATATATATGTACATATTTAAACAAGAAGAAGCAAGAAAAATAAAAAAAAAGAAAACAAGGAAGGAGAGATGTATGGATAATTCTCAGCTGGAGTGCCTTCTGTGTGGAGTCTGCATGTCCTCCCCGTGGTCGAGTGGCATTCGAAAGACATGCGTGAATGGGCATGCCTTTGTTGAAGGTTGGGCATTGGGCTGGCAACTCGGCACCATAAAAAAATCTACTGCCAATCATTAGCAGATTGGAGTTCAGCTGTGGCGACCCCTAACCGGGAAAAGCCAAATGGTAGCATTGTTGCCTCACAGCAAGAGGTTCTCCTGTTCAATTCTCAGCTGGAGTGCCTTCTGTGTGGAGTCTGCATGTCCTCCCCGTGGTCGAGTGGCATTCGAAAGACATGCGTGAATGGGCATGCCTTTGTTGAAGGTTGGGCATCGGGCTGGCAACTCGGCACCATAACAAAAATCTACTGCCAATCATTAGCAGATTAGAGTTCCGCTGTGGCGACCCCTAACCGGGAAAAGCCAAAAAGACAAACAACAACATATATATATATATATATATATATATATATATATATATATATATATATATATATATATATATATATATAAGCCGCGGTGGTGCAGTGGTAGTATTGTTGCCTCACAGCAAGAGGTTCTCCTGTTTCATTCTCAGCTGGAGTGCTTTCTGTGTGGAGTCTGCATGTCCTCTCCGTGGTCGAGTGGCATTCAAAAGACATGCGTGAATGGGTGTGGCTTTGTTGAAGGTTGGGCATCAGGCTGGCAACTCGGCACCATAAAAAAATCTACTGCCAATCATTAGCAGACCAGTGTTCCGCTGTGGCGACCCCCAACCGGGAAAAGCCAAAAAGACAAACAACAACAACATATATATATATATATATATATATATATATATATATATATATATATATATATATATATATAAATATAGGATATCATATCCAAATTGTTAAGACACCAGTTGAGTATGTGAGGGATTAGATTCTGCAGAGTTGTGATAGAACATTTACACATTATCTACTAGGTAGGTCAGCAGATAGTTGAGAATAGACAATGAGATTTTACTCAACTATCTATTTGGCTAGAAAGGATAAACTCATTTTAAATGGTAGAAAGACTAAATCCATGATTTTTGGTACACTCAAAACAGTGGGCATATTTCAATATACTTGTCACATCTCCACAATAAAACTGAACCTATAAAAACTGTCAAAGGCATCAGATTTCTAGGAACATTTAAATACCATATTCATATTATGAAAACTTAATTATCAGGTTTCTTTTCCTTTTTTTTGGCCAAGAAAATGTCCCGCCTCCTCTCTCCATATGGAAGAATAGCAATAGAGACAGCTGTACTTTTTGCCAAAGTTGAATATGAGCTTCTCGCTATTGGAACAGCCTCTAAGAAAAATGTTATCTCTAAAAACTCTGTAAATAGCTTCTACAGATTCGTAACTTTTATCTCATCTAACAAGACAATTATTGCTCAAACCATCTAAAGCAAATGGATTTTTATAGAACAGTCACTCTGCTAATAACCTGTGTTATATATAAATTATACATTTAAACTCATTACACATCCTTGCCAGCAGAGGGAGTAAATGTACTCCCAACCATAACCTTAGATCTCTCTTACTACTCTCTGCCCTCTCTGTGTATACTCCACATAATAAATAGGTCCTCAAATTCGAGAATCTCTCACAATGAATGTGAAATTAATTTCCTAATACCCTAAATTCAGACACAACCTAAAAAAATGAAGCTCAATGCAAATGCTTTTCCAATAGCAGCATCACCTAAATATAATGTGTACATTCATTAGCTACTGCTAGCTAATTTAAACATTCATGGCCTACTGACCTGTGTCTATAACACATCAGCAAACACTAAAAATAGTGAATGCTGATATATCGACCTTCAAAGTCCGAAAGCTGAAAACAGCGAAGGAATGCATCAGCAAATTTTTTCCCAAGGAAAAAATTCTCTGGCCCGTTCTTGGGCTGTGCTGTTTTGTCCACTGTGGTGCGATCTCGGAGTTGGTATATTTAAGTTGGGTGTGTGTGTGGGGCATAGCCCCCCACATGGGGTGTGTGTGTGGGGGGTGAAGTCCACCACTAAATTTTGACTGTATACTTTTTTTTTTTGGATCAGCGGATTTTTTCCCCTGGGAAAAAAATTGCTGATTCGTTCCTTCACATTTTTCAGCTTTCGGACTTTGTAAGTTCGATATATCAGCATTCACTATTTTTAGCATTCGCTGATGTGATATAGATCCTACCAACCTATCAGTCAGTGCGTCTTATCACTAGTAAGGTAACTGCCCAAATAATTTCCTCCATTCACTTTCTAAAAAAATTATAATTACCTCTGTACCCAGGCCTCCACTATCTAGCTCTTAAGCAGTTAATTAACTCTTCATAACATCAACAGTTTTCTGTCTGTCAAACACACACACACACACACACACACACACACACACACACACACACACACACACACACACACACACACACACACACACACATACACACTAATCTTGCCTCATCTTCAGTTTTTCTTTTGCTGCCCCCAGGTCTACCCCCAATGGTGTCCCTTCCTTCTGCTTATCAGCCCATTCAAAGTCCATTCAGACACTGTCTTTCGACTTTTATTGACTCATTCATTCACTGGAGAAGTAAAAGTTTGGTTGTCGGGATTGTACCAAACTCAGAGCTGGTGAACTACGCTGTCTTCCCCCTCTACTCCTAATTCCTGCAGTGTCTTCCTAGAGCTTCTGTATTGATACCAGTCATGAGGAACATGTATACATCCACTCACAAGCTGATCCTTAGTCCCCCCGAGCACCACATGCTCTGCAGGATCATGCACTGTAGATGCTATGCAAAAGTCTTCCTCTAGGTGTCACCTAGACAGTGAGCTTTAACTACTCCCTACAGGATGCACAGGATGGGCAAGCTGACAGCAGCCACTCACTCTGAACCTCCCCCTCATGCCCTCTAATACATGTACTTCTAATCAAACATGAGTTATTTGGGTTGCAGTCAGGGTTTTATCCCTCTAAATTTTATCCAACTCATATTTCTTATTTTCTTTCCCCAGCAAATCACTTTCATCTTTGTTTACTCTTCCTTCTCCTAATCAGAATAATCTATACATTAGAAACCTGTGTCAGCATTGTAAATAGTATAAACCTGCATATTTTAAAATAGATACAAGGACAACATGTAGAATCCATGCAGAATTTACTCAGTGTGAGAACTAGACCGGACAAATTGCAGAAACAGGCTTATTTAATTCAGCAGTATAGCCATATAACAAGTTTTCGCCATGTATGGTTTGTGTGTAGATAGTGTCAATGACTGCATACCCCAAATATTTGAACAATAAAACTGTTTTTTTATTTAATAGGCTGTTTTAAAAGCAGGGTGATATTCTTTGCCATGGTTTCATGTATTAACTTCAGTTTTTCAGTTCTCCAAACAAAATATCTGCGTACTGGAAGGTTCTGTGATGAAGAGCATACTTAGATCTCTTGGAAACTGTCCTGTCAAGGGTTTCTTTAGATAGACCTGTAGGTGATTTACTGTGTCTTTTTTTCTAGTCATTAAAGAAAGCAACATCATATTCTCTTAAATATGTCTTGTTACGTCTATGACTTCTTTTGTTCACAACAAAAACAAGCTTTAGAACAGATTTTAAAAAGGTGAAACTGAGATGCAGCTATTCAGCTTAACCTGTTTGTTTTTAACACCTACTCAATCTCTGTCCCATAATTTAAAGGTCAATACTGCATCAAGAAGAGTAATTTTAAAATCTGTGAAGAGTATTTATTTCTTCAGACTCATCATTATAATCCATCACAGCAGCAGTGCCATTTCTAATAACACTACCATATAATATATCATAGAATCATAGGAAATTACTAGGCTAATGGCTCTGGGGCCCTTACAAGCCTAGCCAAGAGTTTATCCCCAAAAAAAGAAACCTCAATCAGCACCTGTCACCCCTGTCAATGAGCGACACAGGTGGAACCCCTGGGACAAATTTGTGGTTACCCATCTACACATCAAGGTTGTGCTTGAAGAGGGTCAGCAATGTACTTTGTTTGACATGTATGGGGAGTCTATTCCAGAGACTTGGCAGCCTCTTGGAGACAAACCTGTCTCTCCAGCAGGTTTTCTTAATGTCACATATTAGATTTGAGCCTTTCAACTGGGTACTACATGAGGAGTTAGACTTATGGATATGGAGCATCTCTAGCAGAACAGGGTCTGAGACTGCCTTCTAGGCAAGACACAGATCACCACTGAGCAATCTGTATGATACAGAGTAGAGTGATAGTGATTTGAGCCTGTCCACATAGGACAGGTGTTGGAGGCCGTGGATTCTCTTTGTGATGTATTTCTGTGGCCTTTCGAGTTGGTGCAGGTGTTTGGAGAAGTACATATCAAATGGGGCTTTGTATTTAATTATTGGCCTAATGAGGGAGGAGTACAGAGAGGGTAATAACCTCTTTTTTTCTGGTTGCAATCCCTTTACTTATGAGATGAACCAAGTAAAAGGCTTTTCTGACCACTGCCGCTATATGATGATCAAATGTGAGATTGTTGTCAACTTGTGTACCCAGGTCTCTCACCACAGGTTGTGTGCTTAGGGGCCTGCCGTTAATGTAGTAATCAGTAGGGGCCGTGTTTTTGCTGAATGGTAGGATAATACATTTTTTTGCATTTAACTTAAGGCCATGACTTTGGCAGCAGTCATTTGTTGTTGTAAAACCCTCTTGAAGTATAACATAATTTGAGGAGTCAATGTCAGCACCCAACTTACAGTTGTCTGCAAACATGATCAGTATGCCAAACAATAGGGGTCCCAGGACAGATCCCTGTGGGACACCACTAGTGACAGGTCTGCTGTTGGAGGTGGTAGCACCTATTTTGACCTTGTGGGTCCTATCAGTGAGCCAAATGTGTTAGCTTTTTGATGATGTCCGAGTTGGGGATTGTGTCAAAGGCTTTGGACAAGGCAAGGTAAGCTGTATGTATTGACTTATTGTATATATACTAAATATATATATATATATATATATATATATATATATATATATATATATATACACACACACACACACACACACACACACATGCACGCACGCATGCATGCACGCACACACACACACACACACACATTATAGGCTTGGTCTTTTTCCCCTTAGGAACACTATCAAATATTTCAAACAGTTTACCTGTGTGATATCCTGGTGTAAGTCTTCTTTAAATATTTACAGAAGTATGTTTTAGCTTGGCCTAATAGCAAAAGAATGACCTTCAGGGCTTAGATTTTTCTTTCCAAATAAATAATGCAGCTCCAAATTTCAATCTTTCAGCTGTTGTATGATCTTCTTTCATCAACATTTGAAAAAAACATTGGGAAGTTTAGAGATGGTGGTATAGCATTCAGTCAGGTTTTGATTTCTTTTCTGCCTCAATATCTGTTTTTCTTTTAATAAAATATGATTTGCTTCTGTTAGCTGATTAAATTTATTCATATTTTAAAGCATTGCCACTGTTTCATCTATAACATTGTAATTATATTGCACTTCATTTGCAACATTGTTTTTAGATTTCCTGTTTCATTGACATTTAGAACATTTTTGCTTTGCTCTTTTTTAAAATGACAGCTATTTATTATAAGTTGCAGTGGCTTATTTTTCTGAATTTAACATCAGGAAATGATGCAAAAACAAAATATCTAAAGTTTGTGGAACTGGTGTTTGTTAAAGTTATTAAGAAGATAAAACCACAAAAGGTAATGTTTAATACTTATTTTATTATAACTGAACAGACTGAGTCCATAACTCCACTTCAAGAAATTCCTTGCAGGCTGCTCTTTGCATGCCCTTGTTTCTCTAAGTGGATTAAATGTGCAGAGCTGCATGTCTTATTTTAGATGACTAGACAACTGTGAGGGATATGCCAATTATTTCGTGTCAAAAGGATAAACATTTTTAAGGGAAAAGTGTTAGACCTTGAGGTATGGAACTGGTTCTATAATGTAATTATTTAGGATATGCCTAAAACTTTTGTTCCATCTATTTTGCTGTCAACACTCCAAGGCTTTATTTTAATATTTTGGTCATTTTAAATTCAAATCAATGTTAAAGAAGAACAGTTTCTGACAGACTCTTTTTTTCTGCTCTTCATCATACAATTTCAGACTACCTTACTAAGTGTCTATAAATGTGATTGTTAATTTTGATAGAGACTTAAAATTAATATTTCACAGGATCAACTATGAGAAGTTAAACTGAAGTAAAGACAATTAAATACAATTAAATGCTTAACTGAAAAACAAGTAAGATCCCAGAAGCAGTATGATGTGATATTGTTGTTCATCAGTCTTAAAGAGGCATGGCCAAGATGCCAGTCTGATAGGAGCAGAAATTCATAGCTCAGCTTAGATTTTAATATCCTGAGAGGAAATATACTTTATTTTTTAGAAAAATCTAACTGAAATTATACTAAAAGTTAAATTAACATAGACTATTTTATTATTTTCTAAAAATTAATACATAGTCAAGAGAATTTTTAAATTATTCCTGTCAAGAAGTTTTCTACTGGAGATCTCAAGATGAGCAACTAGAAGAACCCACACCAGTAGAATGCAGTGAAAAAAGAACTACATCTTATAACAAACATAAAAGAATTGTCACTAAAAATGGACAAATTTTAAAACAAAATGGATATTATCAAGCAAGAATGCAGTAAACAACTGGAACGTCTAAATGGAATAGTAAAAAAACAATCTGAACAGATTCTTGCCTTAGAGGAAACAGTAACTGACCTAGATACTAGAGTGACAGAAAATGAGCATCACAATGAATTTCTTCTGAAACAAAATCAGGCTGATTGAGAAACTGGAAGACCTTGAAAGTAGATCAAGGAGGAATAACATAAGAATATATGGAATTCCTGAGAAAGAAGAGGGTGCTAACATTATTCATTGGTCCCTGGCAAACCCAGCTTCATCTCTGAGTGCATCTAACCCCAGGTCTATAATAGTTAGATTTCTTTCCTCGCAAGTCAAGGACTTAGTGCTGAAATCAGCTTGGACTAATTCCCCTATCAAGATGGGTGAAAAAGTTATTTGTTTTGACAATGACTACACCTCTACAGTCATATCCAGAAGAAAGGAGTGTATTCCTTTAATTAAATCCTTGATAAAAGCCAATAGTAAAGCTCAAATTCTTTTTCCTGCAAGAATAAAAATCACCTTGCCAGAAGGAGTGAAAATCTTTGACTCTCTACAAGAAGTAGTAGACTTTATCCAAAAGAAGAAAATACTGTCGGACATAGAAGAAATGGGATGGTTATCCCAGAGTTTGAAGAGACAGGCAACAAAAAATGGATGGTCTGTGAAGGAAGGAGCAAACAAAACTAAGAAACTATAGGGACAAATGAATAAATTCCTTCTAATTTTAAATGCTTTGTTTTATGAATCATAATATATTTGATTCTGGAAAGTGTCTATGCTGTAAGGTAATGTGAATAATTTTTATTATTAACTTTCTCTTTTCCTTTCTATATCTACTTTTTCTAATTACATATGGTACTACGTATTTAAATAACATTTTCTCTCTCTCTCTCTCACACTTCTTTCTTCCTATTCTATTTTGTTACCAATGTTCCTTTTCTCTCTTTTCCCCATTATAAGTACTTTACATACTTTTCCCTTTTAAATAACTACAAATGATGTATGTCTTCTAATTCTTCAGTAATAGTATAATTTTACTTAATAACAAAGTGCATTTTTTCTAGTGGGTCAGTGGTGAGGTAACAAGGCATTTCTGATTAGTGTTTTTAACTAGATGTTTTAGACTCTATTTAAATACATTTAAACATTAATACAGTACATTAATGGTGTTTTATAGATGGCTAAATATAAGTTTTGTATATATATATATATATATATATTGTATATATATATATATATATATATATATATATATATATATATATATATATATATATATATATATATATATATATATATAGACACACGCACACATGCACACGCACACACTCACATATATATATATATATATATATATATATATATATATATATATATATATATATATGGGTCTATGTTCATTTATCGAATTTACACTATGTCGAATGCCATTTACCGAAGTACACTTTGTCGAACGAACACAGCATCGAAAAGACAAAGCAACAAATCTCAAATTATCGAAAGTGAACTTAGCATATGTAGACACACACCACAGTGTAACCATTACACAACAAACTCAATTCCATACAACATAAACATGAAAACTCAATCCTCTGTGCTCAAGTAAATATAGACACCAACCATTTCCGAAATTAATGCACTACTCTAATTTACATCTTCAACAAGTGTGCGATCGCTGTAATATACTGCAAATTAGAGTATTCTTCGCTGTGACTGAAAATCACGTGAAATTGCTGTTCATGGCGAATTAAAGTCCTTTACTTTGGAGAAGGAGGACAAGCTGTAGACATTCTCAACCGTAACTCTTCACCACGATTCTGTTCCCTTACTATAACAGTAATTACAGTGTCAATATCTGACACATGTTTACCAGTTAAGCATTTGAAATGATGATGCCAAGCCTCAATAGCATTTTGGGTCCTTGGCAAACATAAATCATTAAGTACTGAAATATTCCAGAATTGCACAGGAAACAAGGGAGAAAATCGTATCTTATGAGTAGATCTAGTTGAAAATGACCGTGGTTTACCCAGTAAGTACCACTCACTGAAGTATTTCAGCATTTCAATACCTTCAGCTGGAAATGTACTCTTCAGTTCCTGAAACGTTGTCAAGACTCATTCTCTGGTAAAAACAATCCTTTCTTCTATTTTTTAATGCAAGGTGGAATGACAGATCAGTATTATACAACGAAGCAAGACCTAAATTTTGTACTTTCCTCCAAATATTTTTCTCGAAATTAAAGAAATATCCTTTACATGTGACATTACTAACATTCATCCTTATGCTCTTTATAGCAGCAACTTCAAAATCACAAAGCAAATAACTTACTTCACATGTTAACTCATGTTCCTCTATCAAAGAAAATACACATTGCCACATATAATTATAACCTTTGAAACTCTTTTTTTGTCATCAAACAGAAGACTAAAGGAACAGTCTTTTTATACACACCATACTGTATTAAAGCATGAATTGTGTATAATTGACGGCACACTGTTCCTGTAACAAAGTATGTCCCGTCCATTAACCACATATCAGATTGTGTTAAATCCTTCAAATTACTTTTAGTAGTTAACACAACCACAACGTTTTCATTACTTTTATCTTTCATCCTTTTGTAAATAAATGAACTGTCCTTCAATGCATAATCACTCACATCTATGTTTAATAATGTTAAACCAGCTTTCATAGGTTTCCCTTTACATTTCAAGCGAGCCCTTCTAACTTGTTCTAGAAGCTTACTTCTGCTTGGCAGACTAAGTGCATATTCCAAAGAGATTGACGCAATTGCATCATCAACTATGATGCAAGGAGAGTCCCGAGATAATGTAGCTCACTGTTTCAAATGTAGACATACTGAATACTTCTCACCCTGTACAGGATCCCCTCCGTGATCATGTTCAACAGACTTTAGAAGCTCCTCTCCTGAAGTTACGCAAGCAGTTATAGCTCGACCCTTGCACTTATCAATTAGTTTTCGAGTGCAACACCAATAGTTCTTCACTTTAGTTGATTTTTTTAAATGATAGCTATACCCATTTAATATGAGTATCTTTTTACCTCTCTGTGATACTTTAGTTACATACACTTGTCCAAGTACTTCTGGGGGCAGTGATTCTACATCAGCCATTTTTAGTGTGGGTACAATGTACAGCGTTTTTCAGTTACTCTACTCTATATAGTCTTGCCAGCTCAATGATAGGACAAGTGCTTTGTCGATCATTTAAGTTTTGCTGGTTTGTCTTTTCGATGCTGTGTGCGTTTGACAAAGTATGCTCGAGTAAATGGCATTCAACATAGTGTAAATTCGATAAATGAACATAGACCCATATATATATATATATATATATATATATATATATATATATATATATATATATATATATATAGGTTCATAGGTTCATAGGTTGGTACTAGGCTATCAGCCCTAGGGCCTATACAAGCCTAGCCATAACAATTCCCTGGATATTTCTTCCCACAATATTTATTTCTCTGGACCCCTGTCTAGCAGGGCGACTGACAAGATCCCCGGGGTGAATTTCCTATCTCCCATCCAATCATCAAGGTTCCTTTTGAAGAGGGCCAAGGAGGTGCACTGCTTGACATGTATGGGCAGTCTATTCCAGAGTATGGGGAGTCTCTGGGTCAGGAACCTATCCCTCCAGCATGTTTTGTTCATTATGATGACAAGGTTTAGATCCCTGGAGTGTGTGGCTCTGAGGGATTGGGATTTCTTTAAGTGATGCATGTCCAACAGCTTAGGGTTTGACATGGCCTTGTATGTTAAGCAGAGATTGCCTCTGAGTAGACGATATGCCACAGAGTATAGCTGGAATTTTTTTATACGGTCAGCATATGGCATCTGCTTTAGGCCTGTGATTCTTTTAGTGAGGCATTTCTATAGCCTTTCCAGCTGTTGCAGATGTCTTGTGAGGTACATACCAAACAGGGCATTATACTCTATAATGGGAATAATGAGGGATGAGTACAGTGGGACAATGACCTCCTTTTTTCTGGATGAAAAGCCCTTAGTGATGAGGTGTGCCACACAGAAGGATTTCCTGACTGTTGTGGCAATGTGGTTATGGAAAGTGAGACCACTGTCCACCTGTGTCCCTAAGTCTCTCATCACACTTTCAGTATTTATTGTACTGCCACCTATGTGGTAATTCATGGGTACATGTTTTTTTCCAAAGGGGATAACTATACATTTCTTGGCATTAAGCTTGAGCCCATGCCTCTGGCACCAGGCATCTATTTCTGTAAGGCCCTTTTGTAGAATATCCACATAATTTGGGGATTCAATAATGGCTCCCATTTTGCAGTCATCTGTGAACTTTGTTAGCCAGAGTCCCTTAGTGTTGGCTGGTACTTCAGAGAAGTAGATGCCAAACAAGAGTGGTCCCAGGACTGAACCCTGAGGTACTCCACTTGTCACTTGTATGGAGCTGGATTTGGAGTCAGCTACTTTTACAGTCTGGGTTCTGTCAGAAAGCCAGTTGGCAACCCATTGAGTGAAGTAGGGGTTTATGCCCAGCTTAGTAAGTTTATCTATGATTCCAGAGTGGGGGATGGTGTTGAAGGCCTTGGCAAGGTCCAGATAGGCTGTGTGGACTGCCTTACCCATGTCCACAGCTCTGGAGACTGATTTGAAGAAGACAATCAGATTCAGGAGACAAGATCGGCCCTTCACAAACCCAAACTGGGTGGGGTCCAGTGTTTGAAGGTGGCCAATGTCTTTGTTTATAAGTTCCATGATAATGCATTCCATGCCCTTGCAGATCAGGCTCGTCAGACTGATGGGATGGTAGTTCCCGGGATCCAAGGTGGATCCCCCTTGTGGAGTGGGATAACTGTAGCTGTTCGCCACTCAGTGGGCACAAAGCCTGAGGTGAGGCTATGATTAAGCATGACACTTAGGTGAGGTGCCAGCTCATTTTGTAGTTCATGTAGTACACACCCTGGGATGTCATCTGGTCCCATGGATGCTGTATTCTTAGTTTTGGAGAGTGCGGTTTCTACCTGTGTGGCAGTGATTACCGGAATTTGTCAATCTTTTGGTATTGAGATGGGTCCTTTAGGGGTGAGGGGGGGGTGAAGTTGGCACTAAATCGATCTGCCAGGATATTGGCAATATCCTTGGGATCAGTATATTTAATGCCATTCTGTTGAAGCTCAGAGCAGATCTGAGCATTGCCATTTAGATTCTTGACATAACTATAGAATGCCTTGTGGTTGTCTTTGGAACCTTTGGCAATTTTATTTTCATAACTAGCTTTTGAGGATTTTATGAGGGATCTCAGCTTCTTAGTGAGGCTGGTGAGGGAGTTTATTGCATCCTGGGATTTTCCTCTTTTCTGCAACAGTTTCTTCCTTCTGTTGTATAGTTTGTTTATAGCAGGGGACCACCAGATTGGCTTCCTTTTTTTGGAGGAGAGCATCTTGGTTCTATTTGGGATGGCACGATTCATGCATGAGTGGATGTGCTCGTACAGTGCCTTAGTATAAGATTCTGCAGTCGAACTTTCAGATCCCGTCTGTATGGGTGCCATGAAGTTTGTCACTTCTGACTTCAGTGCATGAAGTTGGCTTTGGAGAAGTTTTTTAAGGAGGTTTCCTTACTGGGGAGGTGGGATGTGGATGTCAAGGGTGATTTACTTATGGTCAGACCTGACCAGTGAGGGGGTGACCACTGGTGTGGAGCATCTTTCTCCCATGTTGGTAATGACCAGGTCTAGAATATTGGAGCCCCTGGTGGGACAATGGATTAGTTGATCCAGGGCATTGGAATTTATGAATTCCAAGAACCGTTGGGAAAAAGAGTTGGTACCCGAGTAGTTTTCCCAATTAATGGCAGGATAGTTGAAATCACCCAGTATTAGGGTGCTTGCTTGTATCTTAACATTTTCCAGTATGTTTAGAGAGGTGCAGTGAGAATCTTGGGGCATGGTGGGGGATCTGTAGCAAGCTACAATTTGGATTGCAGTCTTACCTAGTGTTAGTTTTTTTCCCCTCTGTCTCTGGCCTGGTTAACTGGTGGGTAAATGATTGAATTGTTATAATAAGATTTCTGATTTGAGGCAGCTGTTGTTACTTCTAAATAGCTGTTTTTATATGAAAGGGTTATTTTTTCATGATGCTGATGTTTTGTGAGGAAACTGGCTGTCTGTGTGACTGTTCTCATTGTGGAGATTCATGACATGCACTGACAAGGCAGCTTGAGTGTTTTTTTTGTTTTTTTTTGCTTTCTGTAAACTCTAAAAACTTCAAGATCTGAATTTCCCACTGAAAATGCTTTTTTCTTCACTAGAGACAACTTCTGTTGTGCATAAGCCTATTTAGATACTGTTTAACAAGTTTATGAAGCTGCAGCTTGAGAAAACAACAGTGATGACATTATTTGACCTTTTGAAATTGTTAAATGGTTGTACTTAGAATTCTTTTCTCTTGAAATTCTGATATCCTTCACTAGATACTTTAAATAGTAAATAATTAGTTCTGATAAAAGTGTTTAACTCCTTTGAAAATGCCTATGTTCTCTTATAAATGCATACATTCTGCAGATTCAGTGACACTATTAGTAACTAAATGACATTAAGTGAACTAGGAACTGCATTAGAAAACTCATTATGTATATTAACATCAGACTTATGTATATAACTAAACGTTTAGTAACTAAACAGAGGTTACTGAGGCCCCTTTCTCTCTCTCTCTCTCTCTCCTCCCTTCCTGATGAGAGACGTCAACATAGATATTGTTAAAACATTTCAGAGCTTTACTGGAAAGGATCACCCAGATTTTGCTAGAGTTTGCTGTGAGGGAAAGGTTAATTTACTTGTTATTTGTTGTGTTTTGTATTACTTTATTGCCTTTTTCTATTTTGTATTCTGTGATTTGTTTTCTTAACACTGTGTTTTACTTGTATTCTGCTTTTAACTACATACTAAAACTTAAAAATAGACCACAGCTCTGTCTCTTGTGAGTCAGACAGAAATTTTTCCCACCCAGTTACTGTTGTGTTCTTAAACACCACTGATTTTCTAGTTGCCTGACCCTTATCTTAATTTGACTATATATCTCATTTCCTCTCTGTTTTTACTGGCTGGTGTGAGTAAGCACAAAATTATCATCTTGTGAAATCATTCCCCTTCAACCATTTAAATTTATTGGCTATCCTACTGTATTCCATAGTACCAGAATACAAAAGTGACCACTCCCTTTCAATTTATCTTGCTGTTTTAAAAATAGTGAGTCTCCACTAAAACTTAACTTTTAGACAGGTAAGTTACCTACTTTCACATCTAACTCCTCTAGGGAACACTGCAGTGTTTAGGATAAACCATTTTTCATCTTATAGGTTCATAAGTTCATAGGTAGTTACTAGGCTATCAGCCCTAGGGCCTATACAAGCCTAGCCAAAAGGTACCCTGGCTTTTGCCACCCAATAAAATTATTTTCCTGTGACCCTGTCAAGCAGAGCCACAGAGGTGATCCCCAGGGTGAATTTCCTATTTCCCATCCAATCATCAAGATTTTTCTTGAGTGCTAATGAGGAGCTTTGTTTGATATAGATAGGTAGTTTGTTCCAGAGTATGGGGAGTCTCTGGGACAGGAATCTATCCCTCCACAAGTTCTGTTTATTGTGGTGACAAGGTTTAGGTCCCTAGACCATGTAGCCCAGAGGGATTGGGATTTCTTTAAGTGGAGCATGTCCAACAGCTCTGGGTTTGACATACCTTTGTATGTTAGGCAGAGATCGCCTCTGAGTAGGCGATATGTGATGGAGTAAAGCTGGAGTTTTTTTGAGATGGTCTGCATAGGGCATCGGTTTGAGACCAGTAATCCTCTTTGTGAGGTATTTCTGTGGCCTTTCCAGTTGTAGATGTCTTGTGAGGTACATACCAAAAAGGGCATTGTACTCTATAATGGGTCTAATGAGTGATGAGTAGAGGAGAACAATGACCTCTTTTTTCCTGGATGAGAAACCTTTTGTGATGACTACTGTGGTGATGTGATTATCAAAGGAGAGACTACTGTCCACCTGTGTCACAAGGTCTCTTATCACACTTTTGGGGTTAAGTATACTACCACCTATGTGGTAGCTCATGGGTACAGAGTTTTTACCAAAGGGGATGACAATGCACTTTTTGGCATTGAGCTTGAGGCCATGGCTTTGACATCAGGCATCTGTCTCAGTGCGGCCCTTTTGTAGGATGTCCACATCATTAGGAGTTTCAATTATGGCTCCTAGTTTGCAGTCATCTGTGAACTTCATTAGCCAAAGGCCTTCTGTGTTAGCCTGTACTTCAGAAAAATAGATACTAAACAGGAGAGGACCGAGGACTGAACCTTGTGGCACTCCACTTGTCACTGGTCTAAAGTCGGATTTGGAGTCTGCTACATTCACAGTGTGGGTTCTGTCAGTGAGCCAGTTGGCAACCCATATTGTGACATAGGGATTTATACCTAGTTTAGTGAGTTTATCTATAATTCCAGAGTGGGGGATGGTGTTGAAAGCCTTGGTGAGATCTAGATAGGCTGTGTGAACCACCTTACCCTCGTCTATGGCTTTGGTGACTGCTTCAAAGAAGTCAATCAGGTTTAGGAAACATGATCTGCCTTTTACAAACCTGAACTGGGTGGGGTCCAGAGTTTGGAGATTACAAATGTCTTTGTTTATAAGCTTCATGATGATACGTTCCATGGCCTTACAGACCAGACTCATTAGCATAATACCTTTAAGCATCTATTGCAAGACCACCAGTTATTGTAGAGTCCACATTCTGCCTCTCAGTAGTCATCTTGGAATTAGTGCTTCTGTTTTATCCTGGTGAGAGAAGAAGTGCAGTTACATTATTTCCTGGAGACTGCTGATCACCAGAAAGCTTAATAACTGCTTTATAGGTGACATCTTAGAATGTGTGCTTATATTCTGATCCTGGTGAGAGTAGGAGCAGAGTGCATTGATTCCTGACACTTTCCGTTTGGAGAGTGAGTGTCTGTGCTTAACATACCTGATTGGTCTGGTTGCTATTCAAGCCTAGGCTATTTAATAAGTTCAGTTGTAGTTTAACACTGTTTTAGTCTGATGAAGTTTGTTATTTTACAAACGAAAAGCACTTCACTGTATTTCATTAAATAAGAGTTTTGCTTGCACTCTGGCCATTTTGTCATTTCTTAAGATACTGGAAAATGTTAAGGCCCAACCCAATACCTTAATTATGGGCGATTTCAACTACCCCACCATCAACTGGGAAAACTACTCATGTACCAACTCATTCGCCCAACATTTTCTGGAATTCATAAATTCTAATGCCTTGAATCAGCTTGTCCACACCCTTACCAGTGGAAGCAAGATCCTGGACCTGGTCATTACCAATATGGGTAACCAGTGTTTCACATCAGAGATCATCTCCTTGCTGGTCATACCTGACCACAAGCTAATCACCCTAGACATCCATATCCCACCCCCATGCCCCATTAAGGAAACCACCATCAAAAACTACTCCAAAGGCAACTTCATGCTTCTTAAGCCAGAAGTGGCAAACTTCACGACACCCATGCAGATGGAAAATAGAGGTACAACTGCTGAATCTTACACAAATGCACTGTATAACCACATACATGAGTGCATGGATTGTGCCATCCCCAACAGAACCAAGATGCTATACTCCAAAAAAAGGAAGCCAATCTGGTGGTCCCCTGCCATAAACAAACTCTACAACAGAATGGTGCACAGCAACAGTTATCCCACTCCACAAAGGGGGTGCCACCATGGACCCTGGAAATTACTGCCTCATTAGCCTGACGAGCCTGGTCTGCAAGGCCATGGAACGTATCATCTTGGAGCTTATAAACAAAGACATAGATAACCTCCAAACCCTGGACCCCAACTCATTTTGGATTTGTAAAAGGTAGATCATGTCTACTAAACCTGATTGACTTCTTTGAAGCAGTCACTAGAGCCATAGATGAGGGCAAGGTAGTGCCCACAGCCTATCTTGACCTCACCAAGACTTTTAATACCATCCCCCACTCTGGAATTATAGATAAACTCACTAAACTAGGCATAAATCCCTATGTCACAAGATGGGTGGCCAACTGGCTCACTGACAGAACCTACACAGTAAAAGTAGCCGACTCCAAGTCTGACTTCAGACCAATGACGAGTGGCTTTTACGTGAATTCTGTTTATTTAATAAGAAGTTTGATCATTTTTCTTATGGCATTAATCAAATATTTAATAACTTTAAAAATTTAATTGATTGTAATTACAACATTAAACAATATCTATTTCTTATATACCCTATATCATACTCCGCTGATTGCCTAGATTCTTTCAACATTAATGCGATGCAAAAATTAAAGGAAAATAACTCGATATTCTGGCATCAGCTTATTGAAAATAAGAGTATTAAACCACTAAACTCTCTTTTATGTAGGTTTGATAATAGTCAATATTTTTGGTTGTTTATACACTCATTATAGCAGTTTATAGAAAACAAAATGAGAGTATCGATCAACCTAGAGACTGAATCTATACCTTGTTGATTCAGGTTTTTATTAGGTGTCTTGAAAAGACAGATAATCAAACATTAATTATCTCACCTATCTATAAGATATTAAGAGAAGACACTCTATAGTTTGACTCAGATTTTTGGGATTACTATGTAAAGCTTAATGGAGAACAAATATCTGATGAATCCAAAAAATTTTATTGAATTCTACATATGGTACCTCTTCTTCATTTTATTGGAGATTGTATACATGAAAATTTATTAATAGGAGTTTCTATACTCCACATAAAATAAATATTAGACTCAAAAACAGTGAAAGTTAATGTTGGAAATGTGATGAATTACTACAGGCCAACTGGGTTCACATGTTCATTGAATGTAGAAATGTTGATGAATATTGGAAAAACTTCAGATATTTTGTAAATGCTTTATGGTCTGATAACTGTCATATTTCTAACTCACTAATCCTATTCAATGTTCCTATACTGAATGTAATACCTAAATCTCAGATTCAGTTACTCTGGTCAATTCTTGCAATTGCCAGAAAAGTTATTACTTTGAACTGGAAAAGTAAACAAGATTTGATGTTTAAATTTTTATTAATTTAACAAAAGTTGTTTGTAAAAAAGAACTGCAAATCATTTGTTATAGAACTCATAACATTACTCATAAAAAATAGCATGGCAAAAATTGGAAAACCTTTTGAACAAATACTGATTACTTTTCATGGATAAAATGATTGTTTAGCATGGATGAATGTAAATATTGTAAACAGTTGTGTTATTTTATTGTATTTGTTATATGCACATTTTTGTATGTTTATAATGAAAACAAAATAAAAATGTTTTTGAGAAAAAAAGAGTCAAAGATTTGATAATTGTAATGTTTCTTATCTTGGTGTATTGTTTTTCTTAACTGTATATTAATAATTTGCTATAACTATGTTTTGTTAATTTTTCTTTTATTAGCATAGGCTTCCGCTAGGGTTTAATATATGAGTCTACATGTTTTCCATTAATTGTATTTCTTTTAATTTTTTCTTTAGAGTTTCTGACTCTAATGCTTCAAAGTTTTTACAAATAGTTCTTTGCCTGGTTAGTCTATCGCAGTACTAGAAGTTTGGATCTGATTTGATGCCCAAATGCTGAATTAATACTTAATGCACACGTTTCAGATACTATATTTTGTTTTGAATTTAACATTATTAGGGTCTTTCCTGAGTCTGGTCTGTTGAAGATTAGGCCTGTGGTACTCAGAAGCAATACAGTTTCTTTGAGTTATTATTTTTTTTAATTCTTCAACTTGTAAGATTTAGAAATTAATTATTTTTCATTTAGCAGCATGTACACTATTTTAATATTCTGACATGTTTCGGTACAGGTCTCACACTGTCTTGTTTCACTATATGCTTCAGCTATATATTTAGTATGCCAATCTCTGTTTTGTTATTTGTATTCTTTGAGAGGTTGATAATATAAAACTGATATGAAATGTAAACATTTGCCAAGTTTCTAGAAAGAAGTTTTTAAATTATTTTTCTAGAGTTTATCCCAAATTATGCTACAGAAAATCTCTTCTGAAATATTCCAAAATAATTAACCACAAGGATTAAGTTTGTAGCTACTGCTTGTATCTTTAAAATAGTGATAGCACAGAAATAGTGTTTAACATTTTCCTTATGATATTATTTCTTCTCAGTCAGATCCTCTGGGAAATTTTGTTACATTACTTTAAACATTACATTTCTTAATCATTCCGTTATTCTGTTTAAAGTTTATATACCTTCCAAAACCAACTTAGTTTCTTTGTTAATATTATTCATTTTATAAATACATTTCATGATCACCTTTTAATGTTATTTACAGGTTGGAATGGTGTATTATACTTTGTGAAAGACAGGAAAGCTAGTCCTAGAACCTAGAGTTCATTGTTAATTCAGGTTAGTTTCAAATTAGCGAGAACACCTACCCTTTCATGATTATTAAAACTTTTAATTCCCAGTAAAATAGTTTCTGTTTTCTTATTCCTTCACACATGAATTATGTTCCTTAATAGACTTTTTCTTAATTTCTTACAGCATGTAGATTTTATTTTCACTATTTTTTATTTTATGATCACTTTTAATAATTGGTGGCTGAATCCATATAGTATGGATCATTTGAAAGTGCAGCCCTTCATTAGTGAATATCACAATTTGTTACTACTTCGACAGTAAGGTGTGTCTCCTAAACTTAACATTAGCTGAGCTTGTTTTTTTCTTATAGGTAAATCATCCTTCTATTAAAAGTGTAAACTAGCTAGTGAAATTAAAATTAAATTAAAACTCAAAAAACTGTAAGGGTTACAAATTCAGGTTTATTCAGAAAACAGAAAGAAAATATTGAAAATCAACTGGTTTTGCTTTTTAATTTTATCTTTTGTCATGCAAATCTTCCTTTCAGGCAAAATAATTAGGAGAAATTCAAGCTCCCTCAAAGCTTGTGCATGGACACCAGAGCTACATGTGAAAGAAATTTGAATAAAAATTAATTTTTGTGGCACATTCTGTCTATTATTTTAGGAATTTGATTTCACATCAATATTTTATACTTGCTGTTTGAATGCATAGGTATAGCAAAATCTCCTTTATTTTATTTAGCCCAAATTATAATAGTACTGCTGAAAAAATGTATTGATTATATTGATAATGTATAGTGTTTAATTTTAATTCCCTGAAAGAGTTTTTTATTTATCAAAACATTTCAGGCTATGTAGATTATTTCAGGCTGATATATTAATCCTGAAATTGACAGTGTCTTGAGAGTAATTTAATTCTCATCTATTTTACCAGGCCAAGTGAAACTGTTAAATGCAAGTAATATTCTTAAAGAAATTTTGGGTTTTATTTTTCATATGAGTAATGTAAGACTCCAGGTCATGAACTGTTTTGCTATGTTCTACAAACTTGTCTACTATAAGATTTCTAAAGTCCTATTAAAACTAACTGATTTATTCAATATGTTAATCATTCAAGATTACCTTAATTAAATGAAAGCTGTGTTATTCCTACAGGACAATATCCATTAATCATTATAAAATGAAAATATTTTCTACTGTTTTGCCCAATAGTCTAACACTAGTTATTCCTTCAACTGCATCATTTTTAGTGCATGACTGCATGAAAACAAGCCCCTAGCACTTTGTATCTGCCTTCTTAGGAACATAAAAGGATTTCAACAAATGAAAGCACATTGGCATTGCCTTCAACCTCTTTTCCCCCTTTGATATATGGGGTTGGGGTGTCACATCAACAGTGACCATCGCCTACAGCCACTGTTCATACTGACGGGTGGCAAGCACAGACTTATATCAAAATCTCAATATATTTTCTTGTTCAGTTAGTAATAAAAGACACAGCACCCCAATCCTTTAAACATATCACATTTAAGTATACCTATCAAATATATAACTATACTAAGGAAACAGACTCCAAAGGACAGCAGAAGGACTATAAGAAAACAAGAATATTATAAGCTGGTACCAGATGAATTGGAACTTCAGAATATTTATCATACATATCTAATCCCCTTTGAAACAACATGTTATTTCTTACAAAATTTAAATACTCTTTTGTTCTCCATTGCTATTTGTGGGGAGGAATGTATTAACTGAATTCAAAGAGTTTGAGACTAGATTTATTCTCATAGTCAACACTTTATTTCAAAGGGGACTGAGCTTAGATTGTGCATGGACACATCTTATATATGTCATAATATATTATCAAGAATTAATTAATTATTTAATTGCTGACTAGGCATTTATTTTATTTATTTGTCAGATACATGAACTGAGCCACTGAGACCACTTTTCTGCCCTGACCAAGTTACCATAAAAAGAAAGAAAGAAACAAACATACATTAAAAGAGAAGGAGCAGTAAAACGCAACATTTGAAACAGCTGTATAGAAAGATTACTTTATACTGCTCAAAACTAAATAGGTGCTACTGATTGTAATCATGCAAGATTTATATTAAAGAGCAGAGAACATTTATTCTTTGCTATTTAATGGACCCAATACAACTGCATTCACTTTGCTGTTGTAGATACAAGCTCATCTGTTTGATGAATGATTTATTTATAAAAGGAGGCAGGTGGGGGGCATAGGGAGTAGAACCTAAATAGAGAAAGCTATATCAGGGTGCATAAATAAAAGAAGGGAGTCCATGTAGGGACTAGTAGTGGCTCATGTGAATGAGCTTGCACAAGTGTGCACTCTCAAAAAAGTGATCCTTTGACTAACTGGAAGCATGAAAGTCTGTATAAGGTTGAGGTCTATATCCTTCTTGTTTTTTTGGAAATGAAGTATGTCTCAAGCCTTATGGCAGTGTTTAAATACAGAGTTTATACATTATTACCTAAGCCATATTATTATCTAATCTAAGATAGTCTTGATTGGCCTCATTTCATTTTTGGCTCTTTTGACAGACCAGTAGGTCTTTAGGCTTGTATTATAATTATAATTTTAGCATCTTTACCTTTTCTAATTTGAATTATTCTTCGACTTTGCCAAAATGCTGTAAAATTTATGACAAGAATATATTATTTTGACTATTAGGCAGAGGACCTGTTTTATTAATTATTTATCATGCTTAATATGACTTGTTTTTTTATTTTTATTCTGATTTGTTTATTCAGTGCATAATAATTTTGGCTCTAGGTGATGATCAGTGTTGATGTGACACCCCAACCCCATGTATTGGGAAAAGGGTTTTGATGCAAATGCAGATTGATACATATCTTATGTTGGCGCATGTGTGTGTGTGTGTGTGTGTGTGTGTGTGTGTGTGTGTGTGTGTGTGTGTGTGTATGTATGTGAATGTTATTTTTGCTGGTCTGCTTGGAAAATGTTTATTAAGGATATTTTAAAAAATATCTTTTTTAGTTAAAACTGTATATTCTACTGCCTGTGTTATACATCCAACAGATAAAAGATGTTCAGCACAAAAGCAGTTTTTATGAGAGACGTGCTTTAAGATTTTCTTAGTATACTGCATACTACAGATGAAAACAGCTTCCGGCAAAACAAAGCCTTTCCTACCACCAATTTCTATTTCTCATAGTCACAAGAGGGAGTAGTCCTGAAAGAATAAAAAACATATTAAAAGGCTAGATACACAAATACTGTACAGTTTAAATAATTTCTCAAAAAAGTAATAGAAATAGTGAGCAGCAAAGCAAAAGGAGGTGGAGTTTCAAAATATATTAAAGACATACACACCTCCAGGCTGGTCAAACAGTAAGACGCACAGGAGACACTCCAGGTGCAGTTAACCATTAACAAGACCCCTATTCCAATCATAGCTAGCTACAGGCCCCCAATTTTGACTTAAGATACCCAGTCCACCTGTCTGGACCTCCTTGAATCTATCAAGATTCAACCCTTTACCCTGATCCTGGGCGACGTTACCTATTTAACCATAGACTGGAAGAACTACTCATGCCAAAACACAAATGCCCAGAGATTCCTTGATTTCTTCAATGCAAATGCCTTGGACTAGCTGGTCTACAAAGCTTCACACCTCCCGCCCCTTTCATAGGAGCTGGCACAAATGTCCAGATCTACATCAAAGTACTATACTAGCATTTATATAGCTGCACAGAATCAGGAATACCTGAAATGACAAAATCCTCCTCTTCAAGTAAGAGTAAACCTGTCTGGCGGGCATCTGCAATGAATAAACTCTGTAATAAATGAAAAAAATTGGTGTCCAGGACCAAGAAGGAGCAGGTGTCTAATTGGCAAGCTCTCCTTAGCCTGAACAAGCAAATAAGAGCACTAGTGAAATCCTCCAAAGCAAAGTTCAAGTCCAAACTGGCCACATCTACTAAAGACAATCATAAGGCCTTCCTCACATATGCCCACAGTCTGAAAGGAAGCACTCAGATCTGCTCAGAACTGGTGTTCAAGGACAACACATACACAAAGGCCATAGATATAGCCAACCTGCTGGCAGACAGATTCAGCAAAAACTTCACCTCTCTTTCCCCCATCAGTAAATCAGGAAATCCCCAGCATCTGCTCCCCTCCCCTAGGGAGCAAGTCATCACTGCCTTCTCAAAGGCAAAAAATACAGCCTCCATGGGACCTGATAACATCCCAGACTGCATTCTACATGAACTCAGGCAGGAACTTGCCGCACCATTAGGCACCCCATTCAACCAAAGCCTGAATACTGGCTTTGTCCCTGTCAAGTGGTAGACAACCACTGTCATCCCTTTGAACAAAGGTGGAGCATCCACCGATCCAGCAAATTATAGACCCATCAACCTAACTAGCCTGATCTACAATGCCATGGAACAGATTATCATAGACCTCATTAACAAGGACATTGGCAACCTCCAAACACTTGATCCCACACAGTTTGGTTTCATCAAGAGGAGGTCATGCCTGTTAAACTTGATCAGCTTTTTGAGACAGTCACCAAAGCCATGGATGTGAGGAAGACAGTGCACACAGCCTACCTTGACCTGACCAAAGCCTTCAATACCATTCCCCACTTGGGTATAATACCAGATGGGCAGAAAACGGGCTCACTGATAGACCCCTCCTAATCAAAACAAGGAAAGCCACCTCAAGCAGTAGACCCGTAACGAACAGCATACCCTAGGGATCGGTCTTGGGGGCTCTGTTGTTTGGGATATACTTTTCTGAAGTGCAGGCCAAAACCAGTGGGCAATGGCTGACCAAGTCTGCAGATGACTACAAGCTGGGTGCTGTCATCAGTTCCTCTAGTGATGTGGACATCCTCCAAGAGGGTCTCACCCAAACAAATGACTGGTGCCAGAAACATGGCCTTAAACCGAATGCCAAAAAATGCATCATCATTCCCTTTGGGGAGAGTGATGCCCCCACAAATTATCACATTTATAACAAAGTTTAAAGCATGCAATCAGTAGTGAGGGACATGGGCACCCAGGCTGATTGCAACCTGACGTTTGACCACCATATTGTCTCCATTGTATGGAAGGCTTTCTATATGGCCCACCTCATTAGGAAGGGTATCTCATCCAGGGATAAGGAGGTCATAACATCCCTGTATTCTTCCCTTACAAGATCCATTATTGAGTACAATGTCCCTTTCAGCATGTACCTCACAAAGTACAATGCAGCAGCTGGAGAGACCATAGAGGTTCCTCACCAGGAGAATCCTGCGCCTCAAACATCTACCCTACACAGATAGGCTAAAAGTCCTGTCCCTCTACTCAGTCTCATACAGACTCCTTAGGGGTGACCTCTGTCTGGCATACAAAGCAATCTCAGACCCCGCCTTGATGGGACTGCTGCATATCCAGAAGTCAAGCTTCACTCTAGTAACTCACACACGTGATCTCAACCTGGTCTGTGACATCAGTAGGAGTTGTTGGTGGGACAGATTTGTGTGGCAGAGACTCCCCGTTCTGTGGAATGGACTCCCTCTCCATGTCAAGCAAAGTACTTCATTATCTCTTTTTAAGCACAACCTGAATAACTGGAGGGGGAGCAGAAAATACACCCCTGGGACTCCACCTGTGTCCCTTCTGGAAAGGGGCATCAGGTACTGACTTGTCGGAACATGGGATACATTTTTGGCTAGGCTTGTAAGGACCTCAGAACCAATAGACTAGTAACTTCCTATGATCCTATGATCCTATGATGCAGAAAGCAATGAACCGTCTAGTTAGCTTGAAGCCCAAGGAGAAACAACAGCTCAATGGAATGTTTTAATGCATGTTAGTGATGAATATGTCATAATCCTGTTTTTCTCCTACTTCATATGACAATTCCTGTTTGTATTATACTGAGTTTACCTTTAATTTCTCTAAACTGGCTAATATTTCTATAAATATTAAATCATTGTCATATAAGTTGTATCTATTCTTAACCAATGTTCTTACATTATGTCTAATGTGGTATATTTGTTTAAATTGTAGATTTTATTCTGTTTTATTGTATTATTTTGAAGATGATACAATTATTGTTTTTAAAATGTCTTTTAATACTTTAGAGCTTTTTTCCCTGGCTTCTGCTGAAAATGGGCACCTACCAGTCAGACTTTCCTGGTAATTAAATGCCAATAAATAAATAAGACAAATATATATGAGATTAAAGTAAGTCATATTACACAATCATATCTCTCAGCCTCTTAGTGCAGCAAATCTGGACAAAGCTTAAATTAATGGTAGGGCAAAGCCTGAAAATAGGGACAGATTTTAATTATTTCTCATATAAACTTTGAAAGTTAGCATCCGTTTGTGTTGGCATGCATTTTGTGATCGATATGAAGTCTGGAAAATGTATGTCACTATTTAGTGACTTCAGTCCTCAGTGATTTGTCAGAAAACCACAAACTGTATGATGAACAGACCAAAAATATGAGGTAAAAATCTGGACATTCTGCAAAAATCTGCATGGATCCATGGACATTGCTATGATTATTATTGACCTGCATGTGATGATTTAATCATTTTACTTTTATATCACTTTACTGTCATTAGTAAATACTTTCAAAATAACCTACTCGTGGCAGTGTGTGTGTGTGTGTGTGTGTGAGTGTGTGTGTCTGTGTGTGTGTGTGTGTGTGTGTGTGTGTGTGTGTGTGTGTGTGTGTGTGTGTATATATATATATATATATATGTATATATATATATATATATATATATATATATATATATATATATATATACTATAAAGAATATATAATTACTGAACAGTTCTAAAGAGTTCTGCCATTGTTTAAACTTACTTTTTTTTGTTTTAGGTATTCTTGCTTCTGGGAAAAATCTGACAATACTAAACAATCTTGTGACCCTCTCTGTGTGGCTAAAAACAGTGAGTGACATTATGTGGCCAGCTGCAATTGAGGTAAACAGAGGTGTGAAACAGCGGAAATTTGTTTATGGAACACTTTCAGTTGCAGAAGTATATTTCAGATGCTGGTGTAATGTAACTTAAAAGTAATACAACATGCCTTGCTTAACAATTTTATCATGATATTGCAAATGTAGCATGGTATAGTACAACAGGCTGCAGATGTTGTTGTTGTCTTTTGGCTTTTCCCGGTTATGGGGTCGCCACAGCGGAACTCCGTTCCGCTAATGATTAGCAGTAGATTTTCAGGAACGCCTAAGTGCCAGCTCGACGTCCAACCTTCAACGAAGGCACACCCATTTATGCATGTCTTTCGAATGCCCACCCAACTGCAGGGAGGACATGCAGACTCCAAACAGAAGGCACTCCCTGCACGCCAGCTGAGAAACGAACGGGAGAACCACTTGCTGTGAGGCAACAACACTACCGCTGCACTGATTTATATAATATTTGCTTGTATTTGATGTATTAACCTTCACTTGTATTATGTATGGGTTGTGTAAATCATTTAACTAAAAAAAAGAAAAAAAAAACTGCCAGGTCATGCCTGCAGGTGAGTGTAGAGGGTTTTATTGGTATAAAGTGGCACAATAAATAAGTACTTCACACCAACTCTAATACTCTACAGAATAATTATCATTTTGTATCATTTTGTTACCAAGGTATCTTCAAGAACTTTCACTGCAATTCTGCAGAAATTTTCCATGTTCATCATATTGATCATTGCTGCAGTAACCTTAGCTACACTGGTTATATTCTGCCAAGGATATAACAGCTGTCCAGCTTCCAAAGCTTCAGGGCACCTTCCATGCACCCAAGCTGTCAGGCAGCTGGAGATGAGCTGACTAAAAGACAAGTCTGGGTGAGAAGTCCTTCAGAGCTTTACTGCTGCTGAAGAGTACACTCCTCTGAGGCCTTTGGGGATCGACTGTCAGCTTGTGCTTTTTTTTGCTGGGCAGAAAAGTTCCCATTGGGGAAAAAAATTCTATTTCCTTGAATTTATTTAAGTTTTATTACTTTTTTCCTCAGGAAAGTTATTTTAAAGCTACGAGTGTTGTGTTTTAATGGACTGTCTTGAGATGTACTTTTAAGTGGAGCACTCTTTTTGTCTGTCAGTTTAAAAGTAGTATTAGCTAACTGAAAACATATTTTCTGTAGAGTATTTCTTTTTCATTGTTGGGGCTGGCATATTGTTTGAAAATGCTTTTTATTGTATTTTTTTCTGTTAAAAAAGTAACTTTTTGTGGACTGATAGTTTTACCAGCGTTTTCCTGCTTGTCTTCCCTGGGAAAGTATCTCCCTTTTCGGCTTGACCATGGACCAGATTACCGGTCCCACGGATGGTCCTTCTCCCAGCCACAAAAAGGAAAAGTTAAGCAAACAGCTTTTGTCACCAGAGCAGGCTAGCAATTTGCCTCATCTGCAGGTGGGTGAATCTGCTGCGGCCGATTGTTGCATGTCAGACCACTCATCTTTAACCCCAGAGCCCTTTGGTGTAGCACCTAAAGCTACTATGCACCTGGGGTTAGCCACATCCTCTGTGACTGTTGGAGTCCCCTCAGTGCGCAAGGGGAAACCACATGTGTCAGTCCTGTGAGAGGGAATAGGCAAGGTTTCCGTGTTGTATCAGAATGAGGTGCCCATCCCTGACAAAGCAGCTATTGCCATTAGTAACACAGCTGGCCCCTTTTTTCTTGTAAAAAAATGAAAACCATGCATCTGTCTACTCCTCCTCTTCAAATTTCTTTAGACAGGAGTAGCTTACTGGCTCTGGCTCAGGGTTTAATTCAGGCTATTGATCCTTCTTGTAAAGTAGTTTCTCGTAAAAGAAAGAAGGATTCCTCTCTTCCTGAAGAGATTCAAGATTCTGAATCTGAACATGAAGATGCAAGGACAGATTCAAGGTTTGTTCTCTCAGATTTCTGATTCAGAGCTCAGTTTCTGATTCTTCATGTGGAGGCTTCTTTTTCTCTATGACTATTGCTAGGGTGTGCCAATATTTCAGTGGAAAACACTGAGGTTTCTCTGTCCCTTAGAAAATACTATAAGTTGTTACAGAATGATTTTCCAGAACCTGCATACATTCCTCCTGTTTTGTCAGCTTTAGAGAATGTGTGTGTATGTTACTGCCTGCATTTTTCCTGTTAGTCAGCCAGCTGCCCCTAAAAAGGCAGATAGAATGTATAAAACTCATCAGTGTTTTAAATTTTTATACACTACTCCCAAACCTGACCCAGCAGCTACAGCCTTAGTTAATCCCACTGCTACTAAGCACTTAGTTATTTCCAGTCCTACTCTTTCTGATAAGGATTGGAAAATTATTGAGAGATATGGAAAAAATTGTATATTTCTGAAACTTTGGTTTTCTGAATTTTGAATTGTCGAGTTCATATGTTAACGTTTGTCCTGACAAATTGTGAAAGTATGAGGAATGTTTTATCTGCAGTTTCTTTTTGTGAGGAAAACTCTGCTTTAAAGAGCTTCTTTTGCACAGGTAATTAATCTTTATTTGCAGTGCGTGTATAACTGTATTTATTCTTCTTCCAGGGCTATGGCCACTGGTACTGTTTTAAGGAGGTTTGCATGGCGGCATTCTCAGAACCTTCCAGATGATGTTAAAAATTAGATTTTAAATTTTCCCTTGGGTAGAGATTTTGCGTTTGGCCCTCTCTGTTGCTGAGGTGATCAAAAACTGTGATGAATGGGGCAAGGTGTTCCAGGGACTCTCTAAGATTTTTCAACTCCCTTTTCCGGATTGTCGAAGGGATTTTCTTTCTTCTCTTCCATTTTTGGCAGAAAACAGAACAGACAGCCTCAACAAAATTCAGATAAGCAGACATTTAAGAAGGAATGGCAAGGAAGTTCCAAAAAGAAGTTTCTGACCTCCCAAAACTAAGAACAGTCCAATATGTCTGAATGACTATTCAAGTGACTGTATGACCCACCCCCACCCTGGTTCCCTTTTTCTAACAGAAAGCCTTAATCTCCATTTTTCTTTTTGGCAGCATATTTCTTCAGACAAACGGGTTCTGAATATTATTCCTCAAGGTCGGAGATTGCAGTGACAGGAAAATACTCCTTTCCATGGGGAAATTCCTCTTTCTTCAGATCAGACTCTTTTGTTCCTAGTGCCAAAGAAAGAAAGAAAATGCTTGGAAACTAGTTCTGGATCATTATTTTCTAAACTTATTTGTGATAGTGCCCTAATTCAAAATGATGTCCCTTCACAACCTGTTACCTCTTCTTTCTCTTTCAAGGTTTCTGGTATAACTAGATTTATAAGATGCTTATCATCACATCCCTATTTCTCAAGACTATACATGTCTTAAGGTTTTGTATGTACCAATCACATTATCAGTTGTCTACCTTAACCTTTGGACTATTCACTGCATTGAGTGTGTTCACAAAGTGTCTAGCTCCAGTTAAAGCTCATTGCAGGCTATGTGGTATCCACATTTTTCCATATTTAGATAACTTACTTATGTTTACAGAGTCTCTTCCAAAGAGTTAGGAATCTCTCTCTTGGATAACAGATCTCTTATACAAGCTGAGATTCAAAGGTAACAGTCAGAAGTCTTTATTGATTCCCTTACACAGGATTGTATTTCCAGAATGTCAAGTAGACACCTCAGTTCAAAGAGCGTTTCTTCCCCAGAAAAAAAAAAGATCCTTATTTATATCTGTTTCTAAGGTTTTCCATTCAGACTTTGGGCACTGTGAGGAAATACCTCAGGATTTTGAGTTTTATGGCATCTGTGATTCTCATGATATCCCTGTCGAGACGCCACATGTAAAAGATACAGTGGTATCCAAAATCTGTTTGTCACAGCATTAATACCCTTCATCTTTTCAAATCCCAGTATTAAGATTTGTCAGAAGAGAGATCTTTTGGTAGAAACAACAGATATCCTTAAATCCAGATCTATTCTTCCCCCTCCCTGCTCCAAAGCCGTCATTCACCACATCCACTTTGGACTTTGGTTAGGGAGCAGTCTCAGGAGAGATAAAAGTGCAGGGGTGTGGGACACCAAGGATAGATGCAGGCATATAAATATCTAGGAGATGATTGCCCTGATCAAGGCACTTGACTCTGTGAACCATCTTAGGTCCCCGGGACCTCTTCAAAGTGGTTTAAGACAATACTACATTCATGTGCTACATCATCAAACAAGGGGGAGCCAGGCTGTGCCCCCTTTGCAGACCAGCCATGTTAGCTTGGGATATAGGTTCACAGTGCATTCTTACTTTACAGGTATCCTATATTCTGTTAGCACAAAACTGTGTGGCTGACAAGTTGAGCGGAGGGCAGACCTTCACAAATGGAAATGTGATTAGGAAGTCTTCCAACATTTGATCCATCTGTGGGGAGTTCCTCAAGCAGACCTTTTTGCCTCCTCTTTGAACAACCTACTGTCGAGATTCTGTTCCCGGACTCTATGCAAGAAGGCCTGGAAGACAGATGCCTTTTTTTTTCCTTTGGACAGGAATGTTCCTGTTTGTTTTTCCACCCTTTCCACTAATATCCAGGGTGCTTCTGAAGATTCAGAAGGAATCCCACACGATAATTGCATTGACTCCTTTCTGGCCTAGGCAATTGTATTTCTCCCTTCTTTCAGAAATGGCAAGGGGCAATTACCATAAGCTTCCTCACAGACTGTATGTATTAATACAAGAAAAGGGGTGTTTGCTATACTGACAGCAATCATTTTCAATTGACTGCCTGGATATAAAGTCTTAATTCCTTTTAGGCACCTTTTTATTGAGGATGTGCAGCAGGCAAGAAAGTCTGTTTCTAGAAAATCATACATTAGCAAATAGAATAGGTTTCTAGTTGGTGCCAGCATCATATCCAGAACTCATTCAGGGCTGGTTGTTCTCTGGTTTTACACTATTTGTGTGAATAACTATCCTATAGCCTTTCTTATTCCTCTATCAAAGTTCATTTATTGGCCATTTCCGCATGTCTGTCCAGAGAGTGTCCTAGTTCAAAGTAGTCTCATATCAAAATAATCTTAAAAGGGGATTGGCCTAAGAGGCCATCAAGTAAACAGGTGGCCCCTCCTTGGGCTCTTAATTTTGTGTTTGAGAAATTAACACTTGCTTCATTTGAACCAGCTAATCTGGCTGACTTGAGGTTTTTAACATGGAAAACACTTTTACTGATTGCTATGACCTCTGCAAGAAGGGTATCTTGAGTTGTAAGCTCTTATGGTGAATCAACCCTACCTCATTTTCCACAGGAATATGGTTTCTTTGAGAACTAATCCTTCTTTTATACCTAAAGTGGTTTCCAAGTTTTCTTTAAGCCAAAATATCCATCTCCCTGTTTTCTTTACTGAATCTAAAAATGAGGGAGAGAGAGGATACTCTGTACATTGGATGTCCACAGACAGCTCAGGTACTATCTTGACAGAACTATATCTCTCAGCTCTTTGGATCAATATTTTATTTTTGTAAAGATAAGATGAAGGGACAATCTGTGTCAAAACAGACTATTGTCTAAGTCTATTACCTTTTGTTATACTCACCATAACAAATCTGTTTCAGGGAGGGTCAAGGCCCTCTCCACATGTGCCTTGGCTTTATCTATGGGTTTTAGGAAAGAGCTGGATTCTAGAAATATTCTAGAAGCTGCTACTTGGGCCTCTGTGCATACTTTTATAAAGCACTATAATTATTGATTCCTTTTCTAGGTCCATATCAAGCTTTGCTAAGACCATTCTGCAGGAGTTCCTGGACTCTTCTCCCTCCACCTCCCAAACGAAGTTAGCTACGGTAATTGACTCATATAGCTAAGACTACTGCAGCAGTGATCAATATGTCAACCATAGTATAATTGTATAAGTTGAACTTACCATAACAGTAGATGTTTGAATGATCACTGCTGCAATAGCTGCATCCTTCCTCCACCCCCTTGCTTTTTGGGTGTATTTTTTATGCCAGAGTTTAGACATTTTGTTTCTAGCATAGTCCTTTTAGGGCTCAGTCTCTATCTTTCTGCTGGCAGGAAAACTGTGATTGACAGTTTTGGTGCGTGGAAGGTTCCCTGAAGCTTTGGAAGCTGGCTGGCTGTTATATCATCAGGATATAACACATATAGCTAAGGCTACTGCAGCAGCAAACATTAGAACATCTACTGTTATGGTAAGTTAACTCACACAACTGATCTTTTTGTAATATAATAAGGTAAAGTTAACTGGTTATAATAAAGCACAGATGCATATTATTTGTAGCATCCTTAACCTATAAATTATTGAACCTTGACATGTTTTAATTTTTTTCCAGCAAGCCAGCAAAATAGGTAACCTCCTCTCTGTACTCTCTTTACTAACTCCTCAAAACAATATCTGCAACACATACCACAGTTCTTCTGCACTAGCTCTCTACATAGGGGAATAATTATTGGCAAAACGGAAATCAGTTAGCTCTTTCCTTGAATTTCACAGCCAACTCACTAACTTTTTGGCTCAAAGAAAATGCGTCTATGTTTTTAAGTAGCAACATCACTTGAAGTGCAATAGCGCATTCATTCCCCTAGTCATACTATGCTCTGCATCTATTACTGAGCTTAAATCCACTGCAAACTACTTAACACATAATAAGGTTAACTCTCTGTTTTTGTTTTGTATCAGTACCCATTTCCCACCAAATAGCTATTTTACTGCCCTAATATTTCCTCCTCATTCTATTGCCCATCTCTGATCTTCCTATTTCACCTATTTTCTGCAATTGTGTAAATTGTAATTGATACACTAATTTGTTCTTTACTCTCAAAGTGCTGCAATGTTTTTAGCATTTTGGGACTTGTACTTAACATTTCTGTTTAATCCAAGTTTCAACAATGCAGTTCTACTATATTGTTGTATATACTGTTCCCTGCAATTATTGTGTCAGATGTGTTTCTCTTGTTTTGCATTTTTGGATCTCCTAGAAATGAACCTGTAAATGGTCCAAATAGATCTATGTTCTATCACGGTTGATACGAGACCAAAAGACCAAAAAAAAAAAAAGTAAATAATAGATAATTTTGTTTGGATACTTTTAAAAGAAAACTGATTGATGAAGCCTTACGTACAAACTTCAAGGTGAAATACTCCTCCACTGCCTAATATTGCTATGCAAAGCATTTTAGAGCTTAATATGAAGTGACCCATGCCTTCTCAGGGTACACAATTTTTGCCTCAATTAAAAGGTGATAAATGCTTTAAGATAAAATGTGTCTATGACTGTGTTTTTAAGAATTCTTGACATTATACCTCTCAACCTTTTAGCACGGGAAATTTGGACAAAGCCTAAAATAATGGGGGGGGGGGGGCAAAAAAGAGGGGGAGATTTTAAATATTACTGTTATAAACTTAGTTAATAGAGTAACATATTTTGTATTAATGTGCGTTTTCTGAAGAATATATGTCTGAAACTTAAATGTCTGCCATTATTTAGTTACTTCAATCATCAGTAATTTGCCAGAAAAGAACATAATTTATGAGGAACTGACCAAAAATAAGAGGCAAAAATCTGGACATTCTGTGAAAATCTGTACAGTTGAGAGGTATGCTTGACATGTTTGGGTTGGTAATGTACATAGTGGAAAGTAACACATTATGTGTTTAGTGAGCACACTATGGACCAGAGAATCCATCCATCCGTGTGTGTACAATCACACACACACACACACACACACACACACACACACACACACACACACACACGCACTGTATGGATATAAATAAACACAGCATGTTTTCATGAGCTGAAAGCTTAACTTTCATCTGAGGAGATTTTAGCATTCTTTGATTTTGACATTCAAATGAGCTATCACTGAGAAGATTAACTAATACCCAGTTTGGAGACTGTATCATTCATCAGTTTTGACATTCAAATGAGTTATCACTGAGAAGATTAACTAATACTCAGGTTTTGTGAACATATTTACAGAACTACTCACATTTGTTTTAAACTTCCTGTGGACAGTTGGCAAATGAGTTTCACTGAACTATATGAGACACCCCTGCATGCTCCCTGACACGCTTATTTAGGCACTGGTCAGAAAGAAAAGAATTTGAAAAATTTGTCAAAGTCTGCATTTGTGACATCTTATTAAGAGCTTTGTTTATTGTATGACAATTCATTGAAAGACCCACCTCCAGAAGAAGTAGTAGGTAAGTGTTTTTCAGCCTAAGGCTCACTAATGATATTAGTCTTGTGAATTTCCAGTTACTTATCCAAACGTCCAAATTACGCTTAAATGGGACCATCAATGGGCTTTGTTTAACATGAATAAGAAGTTTGTTCCAAAAGTGGGGCAACCTCTGTGAGACAATCTGTCTCTCTAGCAAGTTCTGTTGATATCACATACCAGGTCAAAGTCCTTTGAGCGAGTGACCCGTGTGCCATTTGACTTACGAATGTGGAGCATTTCCATCAAAGCTTTGTCAGAGATTGTTATGTATGCAAGGCACAGGTCACCTCTGAGCAGTCTGTATGACATAGAGTAAAGTGACAATGATTTCAATCTGTCCGCATAAAACAGATCTCAAAGAAATTTAATTTTTTTTGTAAGAAACCTTTGTGGTCTCTCCAATTGCTACACGTGTTTGGAAAGGAACATACCAAAGTGAGTGTTGTACTCTGTTATTGGGCTAATGATGGAAGAGTACATGGGGGTTATAACTTCTTTTGTTTTTGGAGGCAATGCCCTTACTTATGAGATGAGCAATATAAAATGCCCTGCTTACTACTATGGAGAGATAATGATTGAAGTTAAGGTTGCTGTCAACCTGTGTGCCCAGATCTTTCACCACTGACTGTGTGTTTAGGGTTTTTCTATTAATGTGGTAATTTGCAGGGACATCACTCTTGCTGAAGGGGATGGTAATGCAGTTTTTTGCATTAAGTTTAAGACCATGACTTTGGCACCAGTCATTAGCCTGCGTAAGACCTTTTTGCATGATATTGACATCGCTAGGAGTTTCAATGATTGCTCCCAGTTTGCAGTCATCAGCAAACTTTCTCAGCTGCAGTCCTTTAGTTTTAACCTGTACTTCAAAGAAGTAGATTCCGAAAAGTAGGGGTCCTGGAACTGATCCTTGTGGAACACCACTGGTTATGGGTCTGCTGGAGGAGGCAGAGTCCCCTATTTTCACTGTATGAGTTCTATCAGTGAGCCAGTTTGCAACCCACCTGACAGTAAATGGGTTGATACCCAGCTGGGTGAGTTTATCAAAGATGCCAGAGTGGGGAATTATGTCAAAGGTCTTGGCTAAGCATGGATCTGAAGGACAGAAGTTGAACTTATGGGAAATGTAGTGTGGAACAAATGTGTATAATTTACAACATGTGCTTTTAAGTAAATTTAATACACAGAAGCATTAGTAGTGAGAGGGCATAGGTAGCAAGATAATGAACAGATGGCATGGACAAGGATGAAAATGGACTTATTCCATTTAAATATTACCATCTATCCTTCCCAAATAAACTCCTTCAACTCTTTATTAATTATGGTCCATAACTTCTTACATGGTTGACAAAATATACCTGACCTGCATATACAACCAAATGGACTAGAGCCATTTTGACTGCTTCTATCAGGGAAATGCAGTGGCTTCCATTGCCCTAATCATAAAATCCTAGCTGACTCTTTCAATTGTCTTATCTGCATTAAGACCCACCAACAATAGTGGTATGTTCAGACACTCTTCTTATGTCTTGCTCATCCTTGTTCAATTAATGTTGTCCTGTCCACAAAATCACATGAATCCATATTAATGAAATTTGCCAGCACCTTTGCTATTCTCTTATCTAGTATAGACTTAAATACTTTATAATCATAAAATTGAAAATGTTCTATTATGAAGTTGTGTCTGAAGGGTCTTTACCCTCTTTGAGTAAAACAACCTTCACAACTTTCATCCAAGATGGTGGTACTGTCCTCACTTTAGAAATATTGTTAAACAAAACCTTCCAGATCTTTATCACTTTCCTACCTCCTGAATTCTAAACTTCCACAAGAATAACATCTATTCATGGAGACTTTCATGTTGATTGATTATATAATCACCATTTTTATCTCATCCCTTCCAACCTCAGCTATTCATACTTGAGTCTCATATTCCTCTAACCTTTCTATAGTTACGTCTTCTATAAATATTTCTGTGTATGCATTTTATGTTTTACCAATTACTTTGATTTCTAAATATTTTTGTAGGATTTTTTATATGTTTGCAACCTCTCTATAGGATCTGTGATTATTTTTCATATCCTTGGCTCCCTAAGTCTGCCAACAACACTTTCTACTTTCTGTTTCCTAGGTTGCTGTGATAATAGTTTTTGTTCTCTGGGTTTATCAAAAATGCTTGCTTAACAGCAACATTTCTATACTCATGCACTTTCCCAAATACTCCTTTATTTTCCTTTTAATATGCAACCACTGCTCCTCTTCTTGTTCTGTAATATTCCCTTTCTTCTGCCACATTTTAACCTTTGACAAAGCAATTCATATTCATTTTTCCTCCTCTCTTACATCTACCATATTTTAAACTCTACTTTTATTTTATCTCACTCCTTAGCTATCCATGCTGAAGAAACGTGTATCTTCCTTAATAACTCTTAAATCATTTCCACTACCCGTTCCTTAAATTCTTCCTTTTTTAACAAAGTAGTAAAGCACCAGTGTGTCTCATTTTTACTTAATTACCCTGCATCTTTATCTTCATATTTCTTGGTGCATGATCTGAAATAGTTATTGGATGTGTATCAAAGCTTTTAGTTCAATACCCATGGTCCATATAAGTTTATGCAATGTAATCCAGGCTTTTACCTTGTTGAAAAAATGTAAATTCTGTCAGAGTTCCTAAATTTACATCTTCCATTTCAAATATTGTCATTTATTTCTTCAGAAATATACCATATTTTATTATATATTTTTCTTCTAGGTTATCTTATGCATTCTCATTATTGCAAACCAGATTCCAGTCCCTACCCAAAAATAATATTTCCTGTTGAAATCTAGTTATTTCTCCCCAAATTATCTTAAGCTCCATAATTGTGGTTTTCATAGGTTCATAGGTGGGTACTAGGCTATCAGCCCTAGGGCCTATACAAGCCTAGCCAAAAAAGTACCCTGGCTTTCATCACCCAAGAAAATTATTTTCCTGTGCCCCTGTCGAGAAGAGCCACAGAGGTAATCCCCGGGGTGAATTTCTTATTTCCCATCCAATCATCAAGATTTTTCTTGAAGAGTGCTAATGAGGAGCTTTGTTTGATATAGATAGGTAGTTTGTTCCAGAGTATGGGAAGTCTCTAGGATGGGAATCTATCCCTCCAGCATGTTCTGTTTATTGTGGTGTCAAGGTTTAGGTCCCTAGACATGTAGCTCGGAGGGATTGAGATTTCTTTAAGTGGAGCATGTCCAACAGCTCTGGGTTTGACATAGCTTTGTATGTTAGGCAGAGATCACCTCTGAGTAGGCGATATGTGACAGAGTAAAGCTGGAGTTTTTTGAGACAGTCTGCGTAGGGCATCTGTTTGAGGCCGGTAATCCTCTTTGTGAGGTATTTCTGTGACCTTTCCAGTTGTTGTAGATGTCTTGTGAGGTACATACCAAAAGGGGTGCTGCACTCTATAATGGGTCTAATGAGTGACGAGTAGAAGGGAACAATGACCTCTTTTTTCCTGGATGAGAAACCTTTTGTGATGAGGTGTGCCATGTAAAAGGATTTTCTGACTACTGTGGTAATGTGATTATCAAAGGAGAGACTACTGTCCACCTGTGTCCCAAGGTCTCTTATCACATGTTCGGTGTTAAGTAGACTACCACCTATGTGGTAGCTCATGGGTACAGACTTTTTACCAAAGGGGATGACAGTGCACTTTTTGGCATTGAGCTTGAGGCCATGGCTTTGACATCAGGCATCTGTCTCAGTGAGGCCCTATTGTAGGATGTCCACATCGTTAGGAGTTTCGATTATGACTCCTAGTTTGCAGTCATCTGTGAACTTCATTAGCCAAAGACATTCTGTGTTAGCCTGTACTTCAGAAAAGTAGATACAAAACAGGAGAAGACCCAGGACTGGACCCTGTGGTACTCCACTTGTCACTGGTCTGAAGCCGGATTTGGAGTCTGCTACTTTCACAGTGTGGGTTCTGTCAGTGAGCCAGTTTGAAACTCATCTTGTGACATAGGGATTTATACCTAGTTTAGTGAGTTTATCTATAATTCCAGAGTGGGGGATGGTGTCAAAAGCCTTGGCGAGATCTAGATAGGCTGTGTGAACCACCTTAAACTTGTCTACGTCTTTGGTGACTGCTTCAAAGAAGTCTATCAGGTTTAGGAGACATGATCTGCCTTTTACAAACCCGAACTGGGTGGGGTCCAGAGTTTGGAGATTACCAATGTCTTTGTTTATAAGTTCCATGATGATACTTTCCATGGCCTTGCAGACCAGGCTCGTTAGACTAATGAGGCAGTAGTTCCTGTTGTCCGTGGTTTTATGTGGAATATAAATATATGACAGTGTAATCAATCTTCTCTGTCAATAACCTCTTATTATGACAAATCTACCATTATAGTTTCTTCTTTTCTGTTTTCTTTTTTTCTTCAGTCAGTATTGGAGACGCTGTTACAATCAATGTTACTACCTGCTTTTCTTTTGCCCTTATAGTCTGCTGAATTTCCATTCTAAAGTCCTTTCTTTTCCAAATGTACATGTTCATTTCTACCCAAATGTGTCTCCAATAGCATTGCGATTTTCACTCTGCACTTCTTAATATAATTCATACTCTTTGCTTTTTGCCAAAACCTGCAGTAGCATTTGCACTTCATGTTGTAATTTCTAAGTCACTCATTCTGATAAGAAGTTATTACTTTCACATATTCTCCATCACAGTCTTTTTGGGTATATGCTTTCAACTTGCAACTTACGTGCACACATTAATGCTTGGTAGGCAGATTGTGTATGCAGTTGCTGTTTTTCATCTATGTTTGAACCCATGTAACATTTTTCCAGACTTTTTGCTTCAGTAAAAACACTCCAGAAACAATTAAACTAAATTTATTTCAACCTCCAACCCCTTTTTAACTCACAGCAAGCATGCACAATAATAGCCATTTTTCAAAAAGGAAAGTTACTCCTCCATATAGGGATAGTTGTACCAAACAGAGTGCTACACCTAAAGGCTTTACCTACACCAAACTGAGGTTTAATCATGCTGGAAGTACATGCTAGAGCCTGTAATTCCCTATTGTACAGATATAATCTATCCTATCTGTAGTTTCCTCCTGAATGTGAAGAACAATGAGCATGTTCTTAGTTAACTGATGTTAGCCTTAGTACACTGGCTACCAATAAATGAATAAACTAAATTGTGTACTACTATATTTAATACTGAGTGCTAAAGCTTACCAGGATGCCTCTACTTGCAAAAGTACATACTTCTGTCAGTGTCAGTATTTATTTATTTGCACTGAACAGCTGAGTAGTCCCTATTTAAATGCTAATTTTAGTAGTTCTTATACAAATACCTCAGACCCCATAGTTCAATTATTTCCTAATAAATTGCCTGTACCTGTAACCATACGGTCTCCAACTGCAGGCCTTTGCTGATAAAAAAAAAAACAGCTTTTAAAGTGGGTGAAAAAGATCTTTTCAAAAGCTGGAAAACTACACTTTTTAATGTTTACCATTTTCTAGCCTGTTTGCTTAGAAAACAAAGCTCCCTGCCTGCAAAGTAAACTAGGAACATGGTCTATACTTCGACCTGTATATTACCAGAAGAAATTATAATTTAATACACATATAATATGACTGATGCACGTTTACATCCCCCAGCAGCCCAATATCACAGTAAAATATTGATTACATTCAGCCTTTATCTTGTTGCAGTATAAACTCCAGATACATTTAAGTCAAGAAAAAGAATTTTCTTACATTAACATCGCTGTCATACACAGCAGTCACTGATAAAATTCCCCCTCACATTTACAATACCTCCGCATTCTGTACAGAACTACTTTACAATATGGCATGAAGTGTATTACAAATTATATACACATATTGCTGTGAAAAAAAACTTTCTTAGTAACAGTTACATCTTCTTTACATTCATTAGCATTCTTAATGGGAGCATAGGTAGGGTTGGGTGAAAAGAACAGCTGACTCAGGTGCAAAGTGTCAGGGAATGCAATCGATAATTATGTTGCTTTTTTAAATTTATGATATTCATGTAAATGTGAGGGTAGCAGCAGAGTGGGAGGGTATTACAAGCTTGTGTTCTTCCTTAGGAGGGAAGGAGTTTCATAGTGGAGAACCAACTTTTTTTTCCCCCATGCAAATTGTGAGTGGGATATGGGGATATGGGAATTTCTGGTTATAGGCTTATTGTGCCTGATATTCTAAGTGTCTTTGTTCTGGTTTAAGTACTTAGGTCCCAAACCAGTTGTTTTACATTAGGAAGGTTTGTGGTCTAAACATTTGTGGCAGGAGAAGATAGCCTATGCCCTTCTAAGCTGGGAATTGCTGGTTGAAGGCTTATTGTGTCTGTTATTCTGAAAGTGTCTTAGTTCTGCTTTAAGCACTTGGGCTCCAAACCAGTTATTTTACATTAGGAAGGTTTGTGGTGTGCAATTGTCAGGGGTAGCCTCCACCCTTCTGAATTGGGAATTGCTGGTGAAGGCTTCTTGTGACTGTTATTCTAAGTGTCTTTGTTCTGGTTTAAACACTTGGGTTCAAAACCAGGTGTTTTAAATTTGGAAGGTTTATGGTCTACAGTCTTGTGGAAGGAGAGGGTAGCCTTTACCCTTCTGAGCTGTAAATTGCTGGTGAAGGCTTATTGTGCCTGTTATTGTAAGTGTTTTTGTTCTGGTCTGGTATGTTGTTTGCACTCTTGTGGCATTACTGTCTAGACAGATTTTTTTTTAACTGCTAGTGCATCTAGTTTGATTATAGTTGAGTGTTGCTCATGAAGTTGCTTGTCTTATTCACTTGTTCAATATTTAAGTTTTCCTGACTCCTCTCTAGTAGATCACTGGCCATGGATATGCACTTCCTGACTCTCTCTCTGTGGTCATTCTGCTTGAGATGGGCATTCTGAGACATTGTAGCATTTGCCTCATGTACACTGACAGCCCACTTATTCTTAATAAAACAGTGTATGTGAGAGATGTAAATGCACTTTTAACACTGGAGGCAAAATTCTCATGCAGCCATAACTAATCTTATAGAGGTTGTCAGTGACACTTGCACCATACCTACTGCACAGGGTAAAGACCGAACACATAAAACTACTTATACTGAGGCACTTACAGGTAACCTTCCTAAAACACTAAGACATCCTGCATAGTGCAATCAAAGAAAGGGTCCTCAGCCATCACATAAACATTACCCACAGCTACACATAGTAACACTGTATCCAATGCCTCCAATGCTAAGCCCTCAAGTCAAACCAGCACACAGCCAAATTTCCTGGGCACTGGTGATTTTATAGTGAGGCACATTGATGTGCATCTCACCAGATTATGTAAGGTAAGGTCATGGTTATCTGCCTTTCAGGAGCTAGGATCCATCAAGTCACACAGGCACTCAGGTCATTGAACCACAGGTACCAGTATGACTCTGTCATTGTATATGCGGATGTTAATGATCTGAGATGTACTCACTGATTATGTGTCTCAGACAAGTATGAGCCTAGCATTGAACAGCATACTACCTTTTCCAAGGGTGATGCCAAGTTACCAACAGAAAATGATTGATTTTAAGAATTGGCTTAGATTCTGGTGTCAATCCAGGGGGTACAATATTTGGCAGCCTGGGAGGACATGGTTGACAGACAAGCTGCTTTGCCAGGGATGGTCTGCACTTATCCCCTCTAGGCTTTTAGTTACTGACAAAGACCTTTTCAACCCCCATATTGCCTTGATTAGGCAATGCCAAACTGATAAACCTACCAACTTAACTCAACCTATGAAGGAATATCTGAATGTGCTACTGCTCAATGCTATAAGTATTTCCAAGAAATTACACTCCCTGCAAGCCTTTCTCTGTCTGGAAAGTGTAGACATCTGTGTAGTAATGGAGACATTGTTTAAAGTCACTGAGAGTACCCCAGAAATGCAAGGTTATAATGCTTTACAGACCTTTAGACCAGCTACTGCACAGGAGGGAATTAATGGTGGAGGATTGTCAGTCTTTACTCAGACTAGTTAAAGTGTGTGACCCACTGGAACTCATACATGTGCAATTCACCATAAACAGTCTGCTATACCCTTGCAACATATAGGTTCCCTCCATGTCCCAGGAAACCCATACTACCTATCTCAGTGTACTAGATTCCCCTCAATGTTCAGCTCAATACGATATTCATGGGGGATCTCAACTACCCTCTATAGATTGGGAATCCTGCCCCACTTCTAATGCACAAGCCCAGTGATTTCTCCACTTCTAATGCACAAGCCCAGTGATTCCCAAACTTTGTTAATACCAACATCCTAAAACAGTTGGCCCATTCTCCTACTGGGGTACAAACATCCTTGCCATTGTACTCACAAACATGGGGGCCAATGTTCCTCACCCAATGTAATATATTTGCTAGTAAGATTTGACCATAAGGCAGTATTACTTGAAATAAAAATTAAATCCAGGGATCCAGCAAAATCCAAAACCTTTAGGAACTATTCCAAGGCTAACCTCTCTCTACTAAGGTACACTTGGCTAAATTCCAAGCACCCTAAACCCAACTAACTCACACCTAAATTTCCACTCTCTGCCTAAAAAACTTCAATTCTGACACCTTCTCAAATGCACTAAAAAGCACAAACTGGAACCCATTAAAGACTCTTCCCTAGATAATGCTCTCTCCTACTTTAACTCTACTTTCACAAACCTGCTCAACTCCTTTGCCCTTCTAAAAACAAAATGTACAAAAAGTATAGAATACACTGAGCTATTTACAAAATCTTTGTACAGCCATATTGATAGCTGTATAGACTGAGCTCTGCTCACTCATATTAAGACTAAGACAAACTCAAAAGTCAAGCCACCCTGGTGGAATCACACTGCCAATCAGTTATACAATAAAAGAAAAAAAAATCTTGGCCAAGCATACGAGGAACAAGGCCATACAATCTAAAAACCCCTGACCAATCCAAATAGAGAGCTAAGCTAAGATGATTAATTAATACTTCAGAGGTTATATTTGAAGAAAAAATAGCTTCTCAGACAAAGGATAACCACAAAGTTTTCTACAGCTATGTCCGTAACCTCAGAGGAAATACACAACAATGGGCAGAACTTATTGCAAATGGCATAACCCACACTGAACCAGAGACCATTGCCAACCTTTTGGCTGACAGGTGCAGCTCAAATTTCTCCCCCCACTCCCCCAATAGTTCAAAGGAAATACCACATAACACAATCCCCAACCATTACTAGAGAACACATAATTAATGTATATTCCAAGGCAAAAAACACTGCATCAATGGGCCTCGATAACATCCCGGGATGTTTAATAAATAGCATGAAACATGACCCTCTGGTCCACTTGAATCACTTTTCAAGTGGAGACTTCAGTCAGGTTTTGTGTCCAAGGAATGCAAGATGGCTACAGTTATTCTCCTACACAAAGGAGGTCCAACAACTGATCTGGGTAACTACAGGCCCATAAGTCAAACCAACCTCATATGCCAAGACAAAGAAAGAATCATCATGGACATGATAAATGAGGACATAGATAACCTGCAAACACTGGACCCATCACAGTTTGGCTTTCTTAAAGGAATGTCATGCCTATTAAATCTGGTGGATTTTTTGATAGGGTTACCAAAGCATTGGATAAAGGTAAGACTGTACACACAGCTTACCTCGACCTGGCCAAGGCTTTTGATACAATAGCCCATTCAGGCATTATAGAAAAGCTCACTAATATAGGTATAAAATCTTTTCTCACCCACTTGATAGCCAGCTGGCTCACTGATAGCACCCAGGAGGTCTAAATCAGTGAGGCCACCTCCACCAAGAGACCAGTAACTACCAGTGTACTCCAGGGCTCGGTATTGGGCCCACTCTTTTTGCATATATTTCTCTGAAATGGAAGCAAATACTGAAGGTTTATTGACTAAGTTTGCAGATGATTGCAAGCTGGGGATTATCATGAATTCCCCTGTATACACTAACATTTTTCAAGAAGGTCTATCTCTGACTAATAAATGATGCCAAAACCATGGTCTTAAACTCAATGCTAAGAATTGCATAATTCTACCTTTTGGGAAATCAACCATCCTGGCTAATTACCATCTTGACAATATATCCCTAAGAGTTGACCCAGTGGTCAGGAATCTGGGTACGCATATAGACAGTAGCCTTACCTTCAACTACCACATGGCCACAGTGGTGAGGAAATCCTTTTATATTGTGCAGCTTATAAGTAAGGGCATAGCATCTAGGTCCAAAGAGGTCATTATCCCACTGTACTATATCAGACCAATCATAGAGTACAGTGCCCCCTTTGGTATGTACCTGACCAGGCATATGCAGCAACTAGAGCAACCTCAAAGGTTCCTTACAAAGAAATACAAGGTGTAACAAATCTGCCTTATAGAGAGTGGCTTAAAGCCCTTTCCATCTACCAATTTCCTATAGATTGCTGAGGGGTGATCCATGACTGGCTTACAAGCCATCTGCAAACCCCATGCTTATGAATCTCCTACATATTCGTAAGTCAAAGAGTAACAGAAATACAAGGTCTCAGGACCTGAATTTTGTCTGTGACTTAAACAGAAGATGCTGGACAGACAGATATTTGTCCCAGAAACTGCCCTCCCATGGAACAGGCTTCCCATCCATGTGAGGCTGAGTTTGTCTATTACCCAGTTTAAGCAAGACGTAGACAAGTGGATGGGGAATAAAAAAATTACACCAGGCCTGGCACCCATGTCTTTTAGGTTATAAATGCCTGGTCCTCAATGTCCTGTTTGGATGCAGGACATCATCATTCTTTCAGGAAAACTTGGCTATGCTTAGAAAGGCCCCTTGGGTCATTAGGCTAGTAGCAGTCTATGAATCTATGAATATATGGTGTTAAGAAATAGAATTTATCTTTATTTTTAGAAAGGCATACCTGATTGGAGAGTGGACCTTTTTTGTTCCTCTACCTAGCACTGAGGGGCACCAGACAAGGGAGCAGCATCAGGCCCCAAATGAGCCAGATATGGCTCTACTTCTTAACATTAATGACAAAGTTCAATTATGCTTCAGAGTCCTGCCATCAATTTAACACAGTCAACAAGTTTCAAGTCTTTTTTAGCCCTTTCTAGCAGAATCACTATTTTCATGTATAAACTGTATCTTATGGAAAACATACTTTAAAATGTTCCATATATTTCCTACTTTCACATTCCTCATCATATTGACCACCAAACACTATTCTCTTGTACAAGTCCAAAGTACTCTTAATTTCTCTAGAAAGCTCCTTGTCCTTTTTCTGTCATTTGTTCATCTTCCTTTGGGGACATGTTTTACTTGCAAGTTTTCTCTATGGACTTTGCCATTGCTAGAAGAATGAGAAGCAGAGGGCCCTTCAGCTTGCTGGGTTAGTCTTTTCCGAGTAAACTTTTTTATTTCCTCTCTAGCCTGCTCTGCATCAAAAATGGCTTTGATCATCCAGGAAAATATTCTAAAGGCAGTTGGATATAAGTCAAGTTGCACAATTTCCCCTCAACATCCCCTGATTGCAGTGATAAACCTGCTTCTCTTTTACCTTGAGTAGATGAATAAGCATTTTCCACAAAAACTTTAGTATCCCCAATTTTTTTTTTTTTTTTATAATTTTCCCTTCTTCCATAACTTTGTCTACTGGTATGAGTACATATCTACTAATATAGACCTTGGTTTCTTTCTCATTGCCAGATTTGGAGCATATACATGGTGTGCACTTTCAATTAACAAATCATGCTGTAGAATACCAGCCCAGTTACTTATTTGTGCTTACATAAAATTTAAGCAATCTATTCCTTCTAAATCTTTTGTGTAGCAGAAAATCTCAGACTTGAAATAATTCTTTTTTAAACACATTTACCACTTATGACATAGGCACAAATAAACAAACCATGGTAACATTTCTCCTTTTACATACATTATACATCACATTTTCTTTCTTTACAATTGTCATCAGTCCAACATTACATAAATTCCTCATTTCTTGCCTTTCCTTAAACCTAATTTCTCCTGCAGAACATTATTCTGCATGTATGTTTTCACAAATTCCATTTATGTATATGTAATTTCCTCCTTCCCTTCTCTGAAGATTCCTTTTCAGTTCTGTTAGCTATTTTACAATATTCAATACTTCAGTAAAAGTTGGTTAAAACTTTGATTTCCATTTTCTGCTAATTCATTTTTCATCAGCCAACAGAATTAAAATTAATAAGGCATTACTGTGTTTAGGCAATTCAGATCCTGTGGCCCAGCTTAAAATAATCATTACCTTAGTGACAACCATATGCTCCACCAATGTTTCTGACAGAGTACTATGTAGGGGATTTTAAATTCGTCCAACTAATTATACTCCCAAACAACATGCTCCATTTATCTATTTCATCTCCATCATACCTCCAACATTTGCTGTCTACCTGAGGAAATTTTCTTTGAAGTCTGCATGGGGTATAAATATACCAATTCAAATACTTCCAAGCAAAAATTCAACTTCTGGGTTTTGTTGCATACTTGGGAGCCATACATATCCCCTGCGATTGTTCCCTTGTAAATTGATTTTTCCACTCTCTCTTTCCAATTTTTTCTAACCTCCTCTTATTGATTTCTATTGGTATAGTGCTGTATTTTATATGACTTACTAATTATCCCATTTTTAACAGCAGCTTCTGTTCTAGATTCAACTAAAAACTCTACCACAATAGTTTTTTTCATTGAAAACTCCCTTATCCCTTTCTCTTTGCCTGTACAGTGATATCAATCTCTGGTAGGGAAAACAGTCTCTAACCTGCAATCCAAACAACTTCTTTGTCTCATCCCGCTCTATTACCTTTCCCTCTATAGTTATTTGTTCCCAATACCCTGGTACCTTTGCCAGTTTTTTTCCACTAAATTCCAGACCCGCTGTTGCCTATTTTCTGTACCCATAGTTGCAGTCATCCATACTTACAACATTTCCTGTCTCTATTCCTGTGTTGGCTTAGCTTAGAATACTTCCTGCAACTTTACTAATATAATATTCCATATGGTTATTATTCTCCTCAAGGATCTGCATCCAAAACTAGTCACTTCTTATTTCTTGAACTTCCCCATTGCTTCATCATCATCCATTTCCATTTTAAATTATAACCTCTTGCTTGTGCTGTGTATATGAGCCTTAAATGTGTAGAAATAAAATATCCCTTCAAATCAAGTAATCTGAAACCACCTTGTTCTGGAACATCAGCTTATTCAAGTTAACTCTTGCCCTCTTCCCTTCCCAGACAAATTCCTTCAACTCCTTATTAATCATTGTCCCTAACTTCTATGGTTGATAAAAGTATGTGTGGAATGTATATAACACTAAAGGGACTAAAAAAGATTTTCATTGCTTGTATCTTACTATCCATAGACAAGAGATTCCAAGCTTCTTATCAGAATTATTATGTATTATTTATTTTATTTTATTTGCAGTTTTTTTGCCAGGATAGTCCATTGGTCCACAAGGAGCCTGTTTTCAATGGAGTCCTGAGGAGAAAAGTTCCAGAAAATTAAAAATACATAGTACACATTGCACATATACATTACAGATTATCTCATGGCAATACAAAGTAAATATGATAAAAAAAGGTTAACAATGATAGAATACATCACTATAGTTCATTAAACAGCAATAAAAAGCACGTTTTTTTACAAAAGTAGAAGCATAGGGTAACTCTTAAGTAGTTGATCAAATAGTTCAACAGAGCTAAGGAACTATAGGAGGCAGCGATGGCGTATTTAGTTCTATGAGAGTAGGAAGTGGTATTAGAAGGATTAGGCAGGATGGGAACAAAAGCACTACCATTGTGAAGTTAGGTGTGAGTGCAGCAAGGTTTTAAATGAGGAGAGACTGCTGGTGATGGGGATAGGAGATGGCAGAGAATTCTAGAGCATGCAAGAGAGAAGGACATTAGGTGATTTCCAGCTGGACGTGTGGGTTTGTGCAATATAATTAGTTTTTGGGAATAAGATCTTAGAAGTCATTCTGGTTCATGCATTTCAAAGGTAGTAGCTAGGGAGGGACAAAGAGAGGGGTTGTAAATGAGTTTGTATGCTTGGATGAGTTGGATATAATTGAGGAGGTTAGGTAGCTCAAGCCAGTGTAGTTGGTGAAGAGAATTACAATGGTGAGAAATGGCTCTGTGACCTGCTGCAAATTTTGATATCTTGTTATAGCAAGAGGAGAGTTTTGTTTTGAGGGAGGATTGCAGGTTGGTGAGAATAGATGCACCATATAGGAGGGATGGGATGAGATAAGTATTGGCTAGTATAAGCCTGGTGGAAGGAAAGATATAATGATTATGGCAGTAGAGCATACCAAGTTTTTTGTGTTTTTTTAATATTTACTTGTAAATGTTTGTCGAATTTTAGTTGATCATCTACGAGTACTCCTAATAGTTTAGTGTTAGAGACTATTTCTAGGGGAGTTTTGTTTTTGCTGGTGATTATGAATGAGTGTTTATCTAGGGAGGAGGTTTTGGAGGCAGTGAATAACATAAGTTTAGTTTTGGTTGCATTAAGAGCCAGATGGTTATCTAGCATCCACTGCTCAGTAGAGGAGAAGGCACTTTGGGTGAGCTTATTTAGAATGGGGATATAAGGGGAGGAGCAGATAATGGTAGAATTGTCAGCATATTGGATGAAGCAGGGGTTTGGAATCGCTTGGTAAAAGTCATTAATAAATATATTGAATATTAGGGGGCCTAAAATGCAACCTTGGGGGACACTTGTGGGAGTATTAAGGAAGGGTGAAGTGGCTTTATTCCATCTGACTGCTTGCTGTCTGGTTGTGAGGTAGCTGGAGAACCACTTGGTACAGGAAGGGGATAGGTTTAGTTTGGAGAATTTATTAAGAAGCAGGTTGTGGGAAATAGTGTTAAATGCCTTGGAGAGGTTGAGGAGAAGGGTGGACACAAAATGGACGGAATCACGAGCGTTAATTGTTTCAAGGAAGGAGATAAGGGCAGTGGAGGTGTTATGACCCAGTCTAAATCCATGCTGTGTGGGGGTAAGAAGCTGGTTGTTGATGAGATAGGGTAAGAGTTGTTGGTGGATACATTTTTCAAGAAGCTTAGAAATAGGGGATAAGATAGCAATAGCGCTGAAGTTTGGAATGTCATTATTATTGCCTCCTTTATGTAGAGGAATAATAAAGGCTTTCTTCCAGAGCTGGGGCACCTGGCTTTCTGAGATAGACCCATTAATTAGTATGCTGATAGGGAGAGCAATGGCTTCTGTGGCTACTTTTAGGAAGTAGGAGGGAATTTCATCAGGGGCATTGGAACCAGGTTTTAATTTTAGAAGAATTTTTTTTTAATGGGGATATAGAGATGGGATTGATAGAGAAGAGTGGAGGGTGGGGGTAAGAGATGCTAGGGGAGGAACGGATGGGTGCAGGCTGAGGAGGGGTCACAGAGGTGTTGGTGAAGGATGATGTTAGCTTGCTTATGGACTGTATGAAGAAAGAGTTAAATTGGGTGGCTAAGTCCATGTCAGAGGCATCTGGGTTAGGGCATGGGTTTTCTTTTTTTTCCTGGGTTGAGGAGAGATGAGATTCCTTTCCAAAATAGTTTGGGATTAGTGTTGTGGTTGGGTTGGAGAGTGGAGAAATAGGCTTTGCGATCTGAGATAATACGTTTTTTGACTTTATTTCATAGTGTTTATATTTGTTAAGGGTAATAGTGGCTTTATTTTTATGGTAACGTGTCTAGGCTTTGTCACAGAGTCGCATAGTAGCTAAAGTATTTTTGGTTAACCAGGGTACAGGGTTACCTTTTGTACATTTTGTTTTTAGAGGGGCAAAGGAGTTGAGCAGGTTTGTGAAAGTAGAGTTAAAGTAGGAGAGAGCATTATCTAGGGGAAGAGTCTTTAAAGAGTTACAGTTTATGCTTTTTAGTGCAATTGAGAAGGTTTCAGAATTGAAGTTTTTTAGGCAGCGAGTGGAAATATAGGTGTGAGTTAGTTGTATGGAAGAGGGGAGATGGCGGGCAAAAGTGGGGAAGTGGTCAGCTCATGGGTCTGGGAGAATACCACTATCAGAGATATAGTGAGGATGGGATACTAGAATCCAATCTATTGTACTTCCAGTAATGGAGTTCTTGGAAGGCCTGGTAGTCTAATTGATTAGTTGCATAAAATTATATAAGTTAATATTGAACGAGTTAGTGGGAGATTGGATTGTGGCCCAGTTTATGTTTACATCCCCCAGGATTATGGTTTTAGTAATGTTGGTGGAGACCCAGGAGACAATATCTTTAAGTGATGAGATATTGTCTCCAGGGGGAATATAGAGGGAGAGAACAAATATGAGTTTATGCTTGTTTAGGTGGAGTAGGGCTGGTATCATTTCTGCCTTGCCAAACTTGGGAAAGGGTTTGGTATAGGGGTGACTAAGAGGGATGCTGAGTAAAGGAGTGCTTCACCCCCCCCTTTTTGTGTCCTGTCATTTCTTAACATGTGGTAGTTGGGAGGAGTTATTTCTGAACCATTTATGTGGGGCTTAAGCCTCCAAAGCCTTTTTAATCCATACCCCTAACTCCTTCAACTTACTGTGTCCCCATAAATATGGGTATTGCTGAAGCAATTTGTGTGTGGCTCATAATTTATGGCTATAGCTATTGTTTTATCTTTGTTAATTTTATATCCCCAAAAAGACAGAAACTGCCTCAGAATGTTTCCCCTTCACCAAGATAGCCCTTTCTGCATTTTCAAGTACAACATAATATGATCTGTAAATATTACCAACTTTTCTTGATTACTAGACCAATTATATCCTAGAAATGTTTGAGTCCCTTATTTTCTTTGCCAGCGGCTCAAATATAAAGAACTACCAAAGAGAAAAGAGTGCAACCCTGCTGGTTTGACTGTTTAAACACAGCTTAATGAAGCAGATCCCTCTCACTTTAATGTTTTCCTTCAGTCATTCATATAACCTCTTTATTAGCCTTATTACTGTATCAGGGAATTCAAATCTTGCATTGCTCTACTCATAAAATCACAGCTTACTCTATCAAATGCTTTCTATGCATCAAGACCCACCAACAACAGTGATCTTTTCTTACATTCTTCATCCAGTGGATAATCATTGTTCTATTAATGCTGTCAAATGTTTGTCTCCCGTCCACAAAATCAAATTGATCCATAACCATCAAATTTGGCAACATTTCTATAAATATTTCAATTTCTGATCTTTCTTGCTTTCCACATCTCTATATTTTCATAACATTTCCAAAATATCTCTAATATCCCTATAGGACCTCTTATTAGTTTTGTTGCCATTGGATACCCAAGTTTGATGACAACACTTTCTACTTTCTGTTGCCTAGGTTGTTGTACTAAATGTTTTTTGCTCTGGAGTTGTAAACAAAATAATTGTTTAAGAGCAATCTTTCTAAACTCATGCATATTATCCATGTACTCTCTTATTTTCTGTTTAGCACTCTACAGTTGTCCCTCTTCTTCTTCTGTATGATCCCCCTTATATTGCAATACTTAAATTTTTATCAGCTCCTCTAAATAATTCCTATTACTTCTTAACCATCTCTTTTTCTTTTCCTCTGACCCTAATTTTAAATTCCATTTTAATTTTGTACCACTCATTAACTATTGCTTCTGAATTTCTATCTTTCCTAATAACCATTGGAATATTTGCACTACTTATTCCTTAATTTCCTCTGTTTTAGCAGGTAGGTGAGGACATACCAGTGTTTAATTTTTTCTTTATTATCCAGCATTTTTATTGCAACTTTTATTGGTGCATGATTTGAAACTGGATATGTTTTGAAGTTTTCAATAAAACGATCATGTGACTGTGAACTATAATTTCTGTCTAATCTCATTTATTATACCTTAGGGAATAATATGTAAATTCTGTCAGAGTTCCTACTACTGAATTCATGTTTTCCATACCAAATATTTCATAAATGTTTTCAGAAATATATCCTCTTTTGTTATATTCCCTTCTAGGTCACCTTGATATAGCCTCACTACTGCAAATGAAATTCTATTCCCCACCTATAAGTAATATTCCATGCTGAAAACTGATTATTTCTCCCTAAATATTCTTAAGCTTTGTAATAGCAGTTTTTGATGGAATATGCATACATGCCAGCATAATCTTTCTGCTCTTTTAGTAGCCCCTTTCTTCCATAAATTTATCATCACTGCATTTTCCCATTATCACCATACCTCTCAACATGAACCCTGAACAAAGTTAAAATAATGGGGGGGGGGGGGACAAATCCCAAAATTAGAGACAATTTTTGAATAATGCATTTGCAAGCCAAGAGGGTTGCTAGAATAATTTATTTTGTGATATCAATAATTTTTCTGGAGGAAATGAAGAATGAAACTCAAATGTATGTCATTATTTAATGACTTCAATCCTTTGTGATTTGCCAGAAATTTTGCAGAAAAACATATATTTTATGAAGAATAAAACATAAATATGAGGCAAAAATCCCAACATTCTGCAAAAATCTGGACAGTTGAGAGGGATGTCTATCATTATCGGAGCCATTCTAGCAATCAGTATTATTCCTCCCATCCTCCTTTTTCCTGATATTTTGTTGAATATCCATCTTGAAATCCTTTCTTTGTCAAATTCACATGCTCATTTCTTTCCAAATGTGTCTCCTGCAGCATTGCTATTTGCACTCTTAATATAATTCAGTAATCTTTTCTTTTTGTCTGTACCTATAAGGCCATTCTTGTTCCAAGATAATATGGATAGAGTAGCCATTGTGGTAAAAAGCTATTGTTCCCACTTATTATATAAAACAGTTTCTAGAATATATATTTCCAGCTTTTGTCTAATATGAGCTCACTAATGTTTATCAGGCTGATCTTTAATACAGTTGTTTATTCTTATCTCTATTTGAACTTATGTCACATTTTTCAAGACTTTTTGATTTAATGAACACCCTCAAACAAAAAGCTAAATACAATTTCAGAACATCCTATGCCCCCTATTAATTTAAGACAAACACAAAACTATGCACATTTTGAACAAATGAAATACCCTCTAGATAGCAACAATTGCCCCAAATCAACAGTTACACCCATAGGCATTTCCTAATGTAAATTTAATCTCAATCAAGCTAAAGCACATGTTACAGCTTGTGTTCCCACTTACACTGATTGTCTGTATTCTTTTTTGTCTCTATTCCCCTCCTAGATTTGACAAACAGCTTGTATGCTTTCAGAAAACATGAACTTTTAACCCTTTGAAAAATTGCACTGGTTACCTTTAAATAAAACTAAATTATGAACTCTTTTATGGAATGCATTAAAGTGTGAAGGCTGCTGAGGAGGCTACTATCTCTTATTCACTTTCAGTAATTTCAGACTTCATTTTTCACAGAACTACTTGCCATTGTACCTTTAAATTTTGCATTTTCTTCAGCAAAGAATAATCAATGCTCTGAAGAATAATTACTTGCACCTGAAGACAGCTTGTTTCTATGTAAAAATAGTCACCAATGAGAAGAAGAGAAACAGCTTACAGCTTTGTAGATGCATGAAGGATTTTTTTGTAAAATTCACTTAGAACAGAATGTACAAAATTCTCCTGGCTAAGTGCCTTCAGCTGCAGACTTCTTGTCTCCCACTGAGAGTATTTACTAATGAAAAAAAAAAAAGTTAGTATCTTTGCAGATGGAGGAAACTTAGCATTTTCACAGCTTCCACTATTATTATTATTATTATTATTATTTTTCAATCCTATTTACTTACCAAAAACACACTAGTTTATAGCTTACACCAAGGATATTAACCTAAACTTCTACCCTTGTAAAAACAAAATAAATATTACCTTAATTCTACAGATAATATAATAGGTGCACTTTTACACCCCACCCCACCCCGGCAGTCCTAGATTATAGCATATTAAATTCAACTTGCTTCTGTCCAGCCTTTCTTCCCTTGTTGTACTGCAAATCCTATATTTTTACAACTTAAAATGTATTTGTTTACATTACTATCTTTAGCACATATAAAAGTCAACGAAAATACTCCCCCCATATTTATATTACCACTAAGATCACACTATACAAAACTGCTTTAAAATATAACATACAGGTTATATTAGGAAATGTTTTATACAAATGCTAACAAGAACAAAAAATGCTTTGCTTAGATCTAGTAGTTCTGGTCTGTTCAGTCTTGCAGATATGTAAAAGTTGATCAGAGCAGGATCCAAGGATGCCCTGTATACCAGGCATAAATTGCCTGTCAGCCATCTGTATGAAACAAAGTATAAAGGTAGGGCTTTGAGGTGATCTACAGAGAACTTATTTTTTGAGGAACCTCTTTGGACATTCCAGTTATTGCACATGCCTGGTCAAGTACATACAAAAGGGGGTGTTGATCAAAAGCCAGGTTGCTATATATAATGGATATAAAAAGTGTACACACCCTTGTAAAAATGCCAGGTTTTTGTGATATAAAAAATTAGACCACAATAAATCATATCAAAACTTTTCCCACCTTTAAGTGACCTATAACCTGTACAATTCAATTGAAAAACAAGCAATTCTGTTAGGGGAAAATATAAAAAAATATGAAAAAAAACGTACAATAAGCTGGTTGAGTAAGTGTGCACACCCTTAAACTAATACTGTGTTGAACCACCTTTTGATTTAATTACAGCATTCGGTCTTCTTGGTTACACACTTGCCATCAATTACAGCGACTCTGATTAACCCCAAATAAAGTTCAGCTGTTCTAGTAGGATTTTCCTGACATTTACTCATTTGCCTGCTACAGCAAAAGCCATGGTTCGCAGAGAGCTTACGCCATCAATTACAGAGATTCTGATTAACCCCAAATAAAGTTCAGCTGTTCTAGTAGGATTTTCCTGACATTTACTCATTTGCCTGCTACAGCAAAAGCCATGGTTCGCAGAGAGCTTACAAAGCATCAAAGGGATCTCATTGCTGAAAGGTATCAGTCAGGAGAAGGGTACAAAAAAATGTCCACAGCAATGGATATACCATGGAACACAGTGAAGACAGTCATCAAAAAGTGGAGAAAATATGGGACAACAGTGACTTTGCAAAGAACTGGATGTCACTCCAAAATTGATGAAATGACAAGATGAAAACTGGTCAGGGAGGCTGCCAAGAGACCTACAGCAGCACTGAAGGAGCTGCAGGAATTTCTGGCAAGTACTGGTTGTGTACTACATGTGACAACAGTCTCCCGTATTCTCCATATGTCTGGACTATGGGGCAGGGTTGCAAGATGGAAACCTTTTCTTACACAGAAAAACATCCAGAACTAGCTAAAATTTGCAGAACAATACATCAAGTCCCCCAAAAGCATGTGGGAAAATGTGTTATGGTCTGATGAGACCAAGGTTGAACTTTTTGGTCACAATTCAAAAAGGTATGTTTGGCGCAAAAACAACACTTCACCAAAAGAACACCATCCCCATGGTGAAGCATCTGGGTGGCAGTATTATGCTTTGGGTTTGCTTTTCTTCAGCTGGAACTGGTGCTTTAGTCAAGGTGAAGGGAGTTATGAACAATTACAAATACCAGTCACCTTTGGCCCAAAACCTTCAGGCATCTGCTAGAAAGCTGAAGATGAAGAGGAATTTCACCTTTCAACATGGCAATGACCCCAAGCATACATCCAAATCAAGAAAAGAATGGATTCACCAGAAGAAAATTAAAGTTTTGGAATGGCCCAGCCAGAGCCCAGACCTAAATCCAATAGAAAATCTGTGAGGTGACCTGAAGAGGGCTGTGCAGAAGAGATGCCCTCGCAATCTGACAGATTTGGGGTGCTTTTGTAAGGAAGAATGGGAAAATATTGTCCAGTCAAGATGTGCCAGGCTGATAGACTCCTACCCAAGAAGACAGACTGCTGTAATTAAATCAAAAGGTGCTTCAACAAAGTATTAGTTTAAGGGTGTGCACACTTTTGGAACCAGCTTATTGTACGTTTTTTATTTTTTATATTTTTTTCCCCTAAAAGATTTTTTGTTTTTTAATTTAATTGTACAGGTTATAGGTCACATTAAAGGTGGGAAAAGTTTTTAAATAATTTATTATGTTGTCTCATTTATTATATCACAAAAACCTAGCATTTTAACAGGGGTGTGCACACTTTTTATATCCACTGTATATGAGTTACCAAATCTGTGACTACTGTGTCTACTTTTAGGATTGTTTTATCAATGAGGTTGCTTCCCTGGGTAGCAGACTTCCTAAAGGATACTATTATGCATTTCTTGGCATTGAGTTTTAAGCCATAGCTTTGGCACAATTTATTTTGTCTGCATTAGACCTTCCTGTAAGATGTTAGTGTCTTGGGGAGTTTCTATGATTGCTCATCTACAAACATGGTAAGCCAGAGGTCCTTGACATTGGCCTTGACTTCTGAAAAAATAAATAGCAAAGATGAGTGAACCCAGATCAGAGCCTTGGGGGACAACACTGGTTACTGGCCTCTTTGAGGAGGTGCTCTCTCCAGTCCTAACATCCTGGGTCCTGTCTGTGAGCCAGCTGGCTATACAGTGAGTTACATAGGGGCTTATGCCTAATTCAATCAGTTAATACCTGGGTGTGGTATTATTTCAAATGCCTTAGCTAGGCCATGGTAGAAAGTATATATCATGTTGCCCTCATCCATTGCCTTGGTGACCTTCTCAAAGAAGCCCACCAGGTTCAGTAGGCATAACCTGCCTTTGACGAAACCAAATTGGGCTGGGTCATGTGTCTGAAGATTTCCTGTGTCATTGTTAATCATTTCCTTGATAATACTTTCCATAGCTTTGCATATCCTGGGATCCATTAATGGTTCACCCTTATGCAGAAGGATGATCATTGCATTCTCCCACTCATGTGGCATGAAGTCTGTGAAGAGGCTATGGTTGAATAGTGACAGTAGCCCCAGTAGCCTGTACTCTTGGCAACAGAGAGTACATCATAGACCTGCTCCTACTGATATTTGGAGGGATTATGTTAGATGATATTTCCTGGGGAGAAGGGACATGGCTTGAATGAGATGGGGGTAGAATTGGAGCTGAATTTGTTAGACAGAAGATTTGATATATCTCTGGTTCTGTGAACATGACTCCATTTACCAAGAGCTTGGGTTTGGAGGAGCTTGAAATTTTAAGGTAACTTGCCTTGGAGTAGTTTCTAATTGTTACAGGGTTTGCTGGGGTACACGATTAATTCTTATTTTAAAGGAGAATGCTTTGTGGTCTGTCCTTACCAGAGAGGGGTAAGGGGGATGTTACAGGTTTCTCCTATATCTGTGGGTACCAGATGCATTATGTTTGTACCTGTAGTAGGCATATGCACAAAATTGTGCAGGGTGTTTACAAAATTTAGGAATATCTGTGTTTGCAAATTTAGGGTAGTGTAGGATTCCTGGTTTACAGAGGGATAAGTAAAGATCTTCATAAATATGGTATTTGGTTAAATGGTGAGTGTCTCCAATAGGTCTAAGTATGAGCATAGAGGGTGACCTTTAGCTTGTTAGGCTATAGTATGGAACTTTGTCTATGGTAATCCGGATGTGGAGGAACTGCAGTGCATTATCCTGTTTAACCAACCTAGAGGTATGTTGTTATTGATGTATATTGAGACACCACCAACTTTAGTTCCTGTCTGTGCAGTTCTGGTCTAAATGTGCAGATGGCACTGAAGCCTCTCTGTAGCTTTAATCCATGTCTTGGTAAGGGCAAAGATGTCTGCATTCTACAAGGTGAGGAGGGCTTTCAAGGAGTGGAGCTTCTTGTTTAGACTCCTGGCATTGAGCATTAATGACTTTAAATTTCCTAGGATAGGTGTTGCAGTTTTGGAAGTTTTGTGAATTCTGCATTGCCTAAAAAGGATCTATGAGGGGGGACAAGGTTTTAACCAGTATTCAAACCATAGCAGGAACAGGTGCAGACCATCCTAGGCAAAGCAACGTGATTTGTTGACCATGTCCTCCCATGCTGACAAATATTGTATCCCTCCAGAATCACACCAAAAACTAAGCCGATTATTAAAGTCAATCACCTTCTCTTTGTATTATGGCATCATGCTTTGTGAAGGTAGAATGCTACTCAATACTAGGCACATACCAGCCTGTGACACATAGTCCAAGAGCTCCATAATGTCTCTCTTCATGTAGTCTAGGGAGGTACTTCACAGGTTATTTACACCTAAATGGGTTATGACTGAATCATACTGGTGCCTGTGGTGCAATGACTTGAGTGTATGGGTAACTTTACAGATACAGATACTGGCTCCCCGATAGCCAACTGACCATTATTTTCTCCTTGTTCAGCCTGGTGTGTGGGACATCAGAATGTCACACAGTTGAATCCCCAATGACTATAGCCCTGGGAAATTTATTGGCTTGCCTTATGGGCTTTGTAGTTGAGGCGCCACTGGGTGTGGCTGTATTTGCAATGTTAGGTGTTGTTTATGTTGAGTGCTTTTAGGTTTGCTGAGGATAATTTTTTCAGGTGGACTGTCTACGAGATCTTTGGGGTTTAGGAAGATTGCATTCAAGCACCTCTGCGTAACATGGTTTATGTGTGGGATGCGTACTATGTGTGATAGGTGTAGTGTGTGTGTGTTTCTGACAACTTGATTGTTATTATGAGCTTTTGGATGTGGGAGTTTTGCCTTCAGGGACATTGTGTATATACATCCTTTGCATACTCTATTTGTTTCTTTGAGGATTAAATTGTTGTTGGCAAATATTAAACAATTGATATATTGTCTCAGTATATCCATATCCACCAATCAGGCTGCGAGAAATTGAGAAAGTGCATATCCATGATGTTGGGTCTTTTATTGAGTGAGTTACAAGAGTGCTGTGCACAAGGGGTTAATAGTGGCCTAAGTAAGGATGCTTTTGATAATAGAGACTAGACTAGGCTATATTTTTATTTATTGCCATTTATTTATTGTCATTTGTTAACTGGGTTGGTCCAAATGAGCCAAAGGCCCATTTTCAGTGGAGACCCGAGGAAAAAAGCTACAATTACAATTACAGACATTCCAAAAAAACAGTAATTTATACAAAGACTAAAAATTACAATAGTAATATTGACAAGAAAAATTGATGTAAAATGAAATAAACAAAGACAAAATATTTATATATAAGTTTCAAAAAATCCAATACAATAGCAGCAGGATAAACTCTGAGTAGGAATATTTACAAGAACCTGATTGTAGATAAACTGTAAATTGGAGTGTTAGAAGAGCAAGAAAGTAAGACGAATAAAAAGAGAGAGAAAAACTTAAAGTAATAAAAAGTAGAATTTAAGGAGAAATCTGTTAGAAATTAGGTCGGATCCTGGCAAGGCAGGACCAGGTCTTAAGAAGGTAGTGTCTGAGTTGTAGTTTGAAATGGAACTTTTGGGGGATACTTTTTATTTTATGAATTCCAGGTATGAGCTACAGAGTATTTATATAGGGACTTACCAATATTTTTCGATGGTTTGTAAATGATTCATAGGCATGATTCATAGGCATGATTCATAGGTTAGTACTAAGCTAACTGCTCTTGCGAGTCATTTTAAGCCTAGCCAATTATCTCTTGTGAGACTCAAACCCGGCACCTTATGTTTGTAAGGCAAACACCTTAACCATTAGGCCACCCTCCCAACCCCCCATATTTTTATTTGCCAAATATCAAGAAGAAGTTTGTCAGATGTACAAAGTTGACGTTGGGGGTTATATAGAGATACAATATTTGAGATGGAGGGGCAGGAAGTGGGATTATAAAGAACTGAATGTGTGATATGCATTTGAGAAAGAAACAATTGTTTAGGGAATTCAGGCCATTGTAATGATTTAAGGGCAAGGCAGTGGTGGGATTTGTAGGGGAGATTACAGGCAAATCTAGCTATTTTATTGTATGTTTGCTGTAGTTTTACTGAAGTGAAGACTGGAGGTTAGTAAAACCTGGAGCTGCATGCAAAAGACAGGGTAATAGGAGAGACAGAGCCAAAGAGGGTTTGGTGGAGGTTGAAAGCAGTTCCTGGTTACGATACAGGAGACCAAGTTTCTGGTGTTTTTTTTTTTTTTTTTAATGCAATGATGGATATGTATGTAAAATTTTAATTTGTCAATTTTATATATATATATATATATATATATATATATATATATATATATATATATATATATATATATATAAAACACCAAGTAATTTAGTATGGGGTTCTGGTCTGATAGTGGTATTGTTAAGAAAGGTAATAGAAAAACTGGATTTGTGTGTTGCCAGTGTTTTAGGAAGAAAAAGTAGAAGTTTAGTTTTTTTTTTTGGATTTAGAATTAGTTGATTATCAGTGAACCAGGTTTCAATGGATGTAAAAGTATCTTGGGTAAGAGCAAGTTATGGGATGCTGTGGGCAGTGGTAATAAGGGTTGAGTCATTGGCATATTGTAAGAGTGTGAAGACATTGGTAGCAGAGGATAAACTGTTAGTAAAAATATTGAACAAGAGAGGACCCGGTATAGAGCCTTGGGGGACGCCGGTGTTTACAGGAAGAAACGGGGAGGTGACATATACTATTGAGACATATTGAGACATATACTATTGTGACATATACTATTGAGGTGACAATATACTATTAAATTCAAGGGGCAGTGGTCCTCAACATGCAAACTGGCTGCTCTTTGCTACTCAGTGCATAAAGCAGTTGCTCTAAACTCACCGGTTACTGGTACAGTTTCAGATGTGGTTTCAAAGGGAAAATTTGATTTCTAGGTGTCTGCGTCTATACAGGGACTACTAACCACATCTGCATGATGGACAGTGTCACATAAATGCTCCAAATTTATACAGGCACTTAAAACACAGGATACTGACCTCTATGCCCCTGACTAATAAGATGACTACACTTACAACTTTCTTACGTTATCCAAATGCAAATATAGACCAGGGCAACAGCTACTATCACTAGATGAACTATTCCAATCCTTTTACTATAAAAACACAAATACAATTGCTTGGCAGTATACTTCTATCACAAACCAGCTTAAACAAACTACTTGAATAAAATTATTTCAGGTATTATGGACCTTTAAAATGATTTAAAGTGCAAAATCAAGAAATAAGCAAAAATAAAGGAGTAGCACTCTGAAACAATTAAATGAAGTACAAATAATAAAAATCTTATCTGCAAAGATGGAGCAGGGTTAGTTCAAGACTCTCTTAGAGTGTGGAGAGAGCACCAAGAGATTGCTGCTCTGGGAAAATGAGCAGGAGACGATTCAAAGTGGAGGAGGTTTACTCAAGAGCAATACTGTTTTTTGGGTGTACACTCAGTATTATGGGCATATGGAAAACAATAGGTTGAAAAGTAATCCAGTGGTTTACATAATAGCCAACAGCAATGAAATAGGGGAGGGAGGGGCTTTGAAAGTCAGATTAGCATAAGTGGCAAAGGCCAGAGATACAGCCATGGGTAAGAGAGTTGGGAAAATTTAAAGCTACAAGAAACAGTCTAGCTAAAGAGGGACCTAATCAAATCAAAGCCAATATTGGAGCTGTAGTCCAATGACTCTGAGCTACAGCTCAATGACCCCAGGTAGGTTAGAATTTCAGAAACTTTAGGTTAATGTTTAACTGGGGGATGGGACAGACACAAAGAACAGGGGAACACAAATAAGACTCTAGCAGCAAAACTTGAATATAAACAGCTGTAAAGCACTGAAGCACCAGTCCTGGAAAAGAATATATAATACTTTCCCTACTTCAATTCTACCACTGTCTAAGGCACTATACTCTGCAGAAATTTACCAGTAATACTGTTTATGAAAAAATGCAGCAATAAATGGCTAAATGAGGCTCAAATCTGGCAGTAGTTCACAGTTATGACACAACTGTGAATGAAACCGCATGACTAAGGCCCCAGAAATAGTTCAAAATACAAACAGCTAACTTTTACAAGTAATTTTACTTATGGAGATAGAAGTGCAGTATTATGTATAAACAATGCTAAGATCTTGCAGTAGTTTACCAACTTCCTAGAACTGCAAATGAAGCTACAAGAATAACGTTCTAGAAACAACTAAAAAATACAAATAATTAACTTTTTAGGCTAAAACATGGAAAATGCATAAAAGTACAAGAAAGTATCATCACATACATCACTATAAATGCAACTTAAAAATATTTATGCAGAATTAAAAATAACACTTTTTTTCTTTCCATTTTGATGAAAAGTTTATTTCTTCCCATTCTGAGGTTTTCCACACTTATCTGAGTCTTGCAAAAAGGACAAAAGGTGAGTGAAACTCTGTGCTCTATATAGCAGGCTTGATAGAGAGGGTTCCATTCAAATAAACCAATATTGGAGCTCTAGTCCTGTCTCTGAGCTGCAGGTAAATGATGCCAGGTAGTTAGTATACCCGTACTTGCAAAAATTATCACCCCTTACAGCAACCTCAAGACACTTCGCTCATCCAACAAAAAATTACTAGTCCAAACCCTCAAAAGCAGCAACTCATCTGGAGAATCTCTGTATGCCAACTCTGTTGGAAAAATATGTAACTCACTTCCTGCTGCTCTTAATTCAGAACCTGTCCTAACCCAATTAAAAAAAAATCTAAAACAGTACTTTAAAAAGCAATGGCTATGTCCTTGCTCTAATCCTAACTAACTCTGGCAATATAAACGTGTGCTAAAGAGGTCTTTTGCCCACCCCTACATTGCTTGCTAATTGTTACTCTTTAACAAATCAGATTTATATATGACAGAATGAATGACTTTTATTCTATGTATTGTATCTGTATCAGTGCTTTAACTTGTTTAATGTAACAGTTTTTCTGTATGTATGTGTGGAGCTTTTCTCCCCAGGGCTCCACTGAAAATGGACAAGTACCCAGTCGGACTATCCCGGTCAACAAATGTAAAATAAAATAAATAAAATATATAAATGGTGCTAAGGTCTTGCAGTAATTCACAATCTTCTTTCAACATGAAATGAAGCTGCAAGACTAAGGTCCCAAAACAAGCTAAAAAATACAAACATATAATGTTTTTGGCTAAAATATGGGTAAAAAAGCAGAAATGTTCTATAAAATAATTGCCACATAGGTTACTATAAATGCAACTTAAAATATGTATGCAGAACTAATCATAAAAGCTCTTGTTCTTTCCTTTTTGATGAAAAGCATGTTTCCCAAAGTCCAAGGTTTTCTACACATCTCAGAATGCATAAAAGACCAAGGGTGGATGTAGCTCTGTGCTGGATATAGAAGGCTTCCTAGAGAAGGATCCAATCAAATGAAGACAACACTGGAATTCTAGTCCTATAAGTCTGAGCCACAGGTCAATCACCTCAGGTAGGTAAGCATTTCAGAAACTTTAGCTTAATGTCTCAGTGTTGGGGGGAGGTCAAACACAAAGAAAAAGGGATCAGAAAGGCACTGGAATGCAACTTTAAGTAGGTAAATAATAAGCAGAATGTTAAGACTCTGGCAGCAAAAGTGTAATATAAACAGCTGTAAAACCACTGAAGCACCAATCCTGCAGCAGAATATACAATACTCTCACTACTGAAATTCTACCACTGAGTAAAGCAGAAGTCTATGCATAAATTTACCAGTAACACTGACGATGGAAAAATGTAGTAATACATGATTAAACAAGGCTCACAACTGGAAGTAGTTCACAGTTCTGTCACAACTGCAAATGTAACTACAATACTAAGGCCCCAGACATGGTTAAAACTACAAACAGCTAGCTTTTATAAGTAATTCTAGTTATTTAGATATAAGTGCAGTATAATCTATAAACACTGCTACAATCTTGCAGTAATTCACAGTCTTCCTACAAGTGCAAATGCAGCTGCTAGACTAAGGTCCCAAAAATAGCTAAAAAATGGAAACAGATAACTTTTTTGGTAAAACATGGAAAAAGGTAGAAAAGTACAAAGAAGTATCACCACACAGGTCACTGCAACTTAAAATATTTAAGCAAAATTGAAAATAAAAGTGTTTTTCTTTCCTTTTTGATGAAAAGCTTTTGTCACAGTTAAGGGTTTTCCACAACTCTCTGAATCATGAATAAAAGACCCTTTTTTGATTAAATGCTTTTCTCACTGTTCAGGGTTTTCCACACCTCTATAGTCATTGGTGATTATTAGGCTAATGAGCCCCAGGGTGGCCTTTTCTAAGCCTAGCCATGTTTCCCAAAGATCAGAATTAAATCATGTACCTTGTGTCTGTGAACTAAATACCTTAACTCTTATGCCAACCCCCAGGTTTCTTACCTTTGCTTATTCCCTTACCCATATCAGCTGCCTTATTTTATACTTTATCGAAAGCTCTTACGGTAAAGTATGTTAAAAAAAAAACAACAACATTAAACCTACTTTTATGCAGGGGGGCAAGCCCCCCTGCACCCCCACAACCCTCTACTTTAATATTCTCACTCCGACGTCACACTACAGTGGGGAAAAAGGAATTTTCCCTTATCCACATGGTAGTACGACCGGGATACTGAGCATACTTACCCGAAAGTGCTGCTTCGGTGAACATCACTTTCAGTTAAGGATGCTCGGTGATTTCTGCTTCGGTGGAAAGTACATTTGGGGATTTGTACGGATCCCATATATATATATATATATATATATATATATATATATATATATATATTTATACATATATATAAACTTCATAGGTTCATAGGTGTGTACTAGGCTAATGGCCCTGGAGCCTTTACAAGCCTAGCCGCAGAGGTGCCCTGGCATCTTGCCACCCAACATTAGTTTCCAGAGCTTCTATCAAGTAGAGCCACAGGAATGATCCCCAGGCGAACTTTCTATTTCACATCCACTTGTCAAGATTTCTTTTGAAGAGGGCAAGTGAGGTACTCTGCTTGACATGTATGGGGAGTCTATTCCATAGCATAGTCAGTCTCTGGGAATAAACCTGTCCCTCCAGCGTGCTCTGTTGATTGTGGTAATAAGGTTGAGGTCTCTGGAACATGTGGTGCTGTGGGATTGGGATTTCTTTAGATGTAGCATTTCAAACAGAGCAGGGTCAGACATGGCCCTGTAGGGCAAGCGGAGATCACCTCTTAGTAGATGATATGAGACAGAGAATAGTTGGAGTTTTTTGAATCTGTCCATATAGGCCATGTGTTTAAGGCCCAGGATCCTCTTTGTGAGGTACTTTTGTGGCCTTTCCAGCTGTTGCAGGTGTCTAGTGAATTATATGCCAAATGGGGCATTATACTCAATTGGTCTAATGAGGGAGGTGTAGAGTGAGATGATGACCTCTCTCTTCCTGGATGCAAAACCCCTGGTAATGAAATGCACCACATAGAAGTACTTCCTGACCACTGTGGCAATGTGGTGGTCAAAGGAGAGGCTACAGTCAACCTGTGTCCCCAGGTCTCTTATAATACTTTCAGCATTCAGTGGACTTCCATCGATGTGGTAATTTGTAGGTACTGAGTTTTTCCCAAAGGGGATGATGATGCATTTTTTGGCATTAAGCTTAAGGCCATGTTTTAGACTCCAGTCACTGTTTACAATGAGGCCTTTCTGTAGGTTGTTTACATCACTTGGGGAGTTAATAATGACTCCCAGCTTGCAGTCATCTGAGAACTTGGTCAGCCAGAGTCCTTTCATGTTGGCCTGGACTTCTGAGAAGTAGATGTCAAACAGGAGAGGTCCCAGGACCAATCCCTGTGGGACTCCACTCATGACTGGTCAGCAATCCGACTTGGAGTCCACAATTTTCACACTGTGGGTTCTATCTGTGAGACAGTTTGCAACCCACCTGGTGATGTAAGGGTTGATGCCTAGTTTGGTGAGTCTGTCAATAATACCTAAGTTTGGAATGGTATCAAAGGCCTTGGCCAGATTGAGGTATGCTGTTTAAACTGCCTTGCCCTCATCCAAAGCCTTGGTGACTGATTCAAAGAAGTCGACCAGGTTGAGCAGGCATGATCTACCTTTCATGAAACCACACTGCGTGGGACCTAGAATTTGGAGATTCCCTATATCCTTGCTAATTAGGTCCATGATGATGCGCTCCATAGGTTTACATATCAGACTCTTTAAGCTAATGGAGTCAGTAGTCACCCCTCCTTTATGTAGAGGGATGACTGAGGCAATGCATTATTCGCTAGGGACAAAGCCAGAGGTGAGGCTGTAATTGAACAGGGCACACAGGTGTGGTGTGCCAGTTCACTTTGTAGTTAATTTAGAACACATCCAGGGATATTGTCGGGTCCCATGGAAGCTGTATTCTTGGTCTTGGACAAAACAGCTTTAACCTGTGCTGCATTAATGCTGGGTGCCTGGCATTCTTCTGGTATTGTATAGAAGGATGATGCCTTATAGAAAATATAAATGCATAAATCAGCCTGCACCACCTTGTTGTGAAGTCTCCTCTATTTAAGACACTCCCTTCAGCTTATTGTTTACTGCAAAGCAAGATCACTCACTAGAAATTTAACATTATTAGTTTCTAGAAATATGTAAACTCTGCACTGCATGTTCATAGGTTCATAGGTAGGTACTAGGCTATCTGCCCTAGGGCATTTATAAGCCTAGCCAGAATGTTGGCTTTCACCTCCCTTTTAGACTAGATTCCTGAGCCTCTGTCCAGCAGGGCCAAAGAAGTGACCCCAGGAGTAAATTTGCGATTACCCATCCACTCATCAAGATTTCTCTTGAAGAGGGTTCAGCAAGGGGCTCTGTCTAACATGGACTAGGATTCTATTCCAGAGGGAGGGAAGCCTTTGGGATATGAATCTATCCCTCCAGCATGTCCTGTTTATTGTTGTGCTAAGGTTTAAATCCCTGGAGCATGTAGTTCTAATGGAATTGGTTTTCTTGAGGTGGAGCATGTCCAACAGTTCTGGGTTAGACATGGCCTTGAATGTCAGGCAGAGGTCCCCTCTGAGTAGGCGGTAAGCAACTGAGTAGAGTTGGAGCTTCTTTAGTCAAGCTGCATAGGGCATCTGTTTGAGGCCCACAATCCTCTTGGTGAGATATTTTTGTGGTCTTTCCAGTTGTTGCAGGTGTCGGGTAAGGTACATCCCAAATGGGGCATTACACTCAATTATGGGCCTGATGAGCGATGAGTAGAGGGGCACAATGACCTCTCTTGATCTAGATGTGAACCCTTTTGTGATTAGGTGAGCTATATAGAAGGTTTTTCTAACCACTTTGGCAATGTGATTGTCAAAGGAGAAGCTACTATCTACTTGGGTCCCCAGATCCCTAATTACTTCTTCGGTATTTAGTGGATTACCTCCTATGTGGCAGTTTATGGGCACTTTGTTTTTCCCAAAGGGGATGACTATGCACTTTTTGGCATTTAGCTTGAGGCCATGGTTCTGACACCAGGTATCCATCTCCGTAAGGCCCTTCTGGAGGATGCTTGTGTCAGCTGGAGAGTCTATTATGGCTCCCAGTTTGCAATCATCTGTGAACTTGGTAAGCCACAGTCCTCCCGTGTTTGCCTGTACCTCAGAGAAGTAAATACTGAACAACAGGGGTCCCAGGCCTGAGCCCTGTGGGACACCACTTGTAACCAGTTTAGAGTCGGACATGGCACCTGCGACTCTGACCATGTGAGCTCTATCCCTGAGCCAGTTTGCAACCCATCTTGTGACATATGGGTTAATATTTAAGCTAGTAAGCTTATTTATGATGCCAGAGTGGGGTATTGTGTCGAAGGCCTTTGCGAGGTCCAGGTCGGCTGTGTGGACTACCTTTCCCTCATCTATGGCTTTGGTAACTGTTTCGAAGAAGTCAATTAGGTTTAAGAGGCAAGATCTGCTTTTAACAAAGCCAAATTGGGTAGGGTCCAGTGTTTGGAGGTTCCCAATGTCTTTGTTTATGAGATCCATGATGATGCGCTCCATAGCCTTGCAGACCAGGCTAGTCAGGCTTATAGGGCAATAGTTCCCAGGATCCGTTGTGGCACCACCTTTGTGAAGCGGGATTACTGTTGCTGTATGCCATTCTTTGGGTACGTAACCTGTGATAAGGCTGAGTTGGAACAGTGAATTTATGTGAGGGTTTAGTTCATTTTGGAGCTCATGTAAGACACAGCCCGGGATACCATCCGGTCCCATTGATGCTGTGTTTTTTACTTTGGAGAGAGCTGCTTTCACCTGTGTGTCTGTGATGTCTGGGGGATTGCATTCTTCTGGGATAGACACTGGCTCTTTTGGGAGGGGAGGGGGGGGGTAAAGTTTGCACTGAACCTGCCTGCCAGGATGTTGGCAATGTCAGTGGGTTTAGTGTATTTTGTGCCATTTTGCACCAGCTCAGAGCATATCTGAGAGTTGTCACCCAGATTCTTGATGTAGCTAAAGAACGCCTTGTGATTATCTTTAGAGTCTTTTGCGATTTTTCTTTCAAAGCTAGCCTTTGATGATTTTATGAGGGATTGAAGTTTCTTACTAGTACTGATCAGGGATGCCTTCCCTTTTTGGGATTTTGCCTTTTCATGTAATAGTTTCTTCCTTCTGTTGTATAGCTTATTTATGGCCGGGGTCCACCAGACTGGTCTCCTGTTTTTGGAGGAGTGAGTCTTGGTTTTACTTGGGATGGCACGATCCATGCATTCCTGTAGTTGCTTATAGAGTGCAGTTGTAAAGGATTCTGCAGTTTGGATATATGCCCGGGGGCTTTGAAACTTTCCACCTCGGTCTTGAGAAGTGTGAAGTTTGCTTTTGAGAAATTTTTCACAGTGGTTTCCTTGGCTGGGGGTGGGGTTGGGCTGTGGATGTCCATTTTGATTAGTTTATGGTCTGATCTTACCAACAAAGGGTTTACCTCTGGTATGAAACATTTAGCCCCCATGTTGGTGATGAACAAGTCCAATATGTTGTCCCCTCTTGTGGGAGTGGTGACCAGTTGTTCCAAGGCATTTGAGTTTATAAACTCAAGGAACAATTGGGCAAAAGAGTTGGGGCTTGAGTAGTTTTCCCAGTCAATGTTTGGGTAGTTGAAGTCCCCCAATATCATGGTGTTTGGTGAGACCTTCATATTTTCCAATGCTCTCAGGAATGCTGAGTGGGGGTCCTGAGTCAGGGTGGGTGATTTGTAGCAGACTACAAACTGAAAAGCAGTTTTACCTACTGTTAGTTGCACATGGATGGTCTCCGCTGCCTCATGCAGTGCCACTAACCTGGAGGTGTGGGTATACTTGATGAAGATGGATACCCCCCCACCTTTAGTATTTCGGTCCTAGTTCTGGGGCGAAAAGAATGGTATGAGTTGAATCCTGGTAGTGCTGGAGTTCTCTCTGGAGCCTTGAACCAGGTTTCTGTTACTGCACAGATATCGATTTTCTCCATACTGAGGAGTGCCTCGAGTCTGTGCATCTTGAGGTTTAGACTTCTGGCGTTGAGTAGCATTACCCTTAGTTTTTTGTTTCTGGTATTGTCTATGGAGGTGGGTTTGTCTTTTGAGCCTTGCCTAAAAAAGGCACTATGGGGGTGGCAAGAGCCTTTGCCAGTATTTGAAAGCCTAAGGGTGACAGGTGCAAGCCATTCCTGGTGAAGCAACGTGGCTTGTCGAGCATGTCATTCCAAACTGACAGACACTGGATCCCCTTAGAATGACACCAATAGGATAGCCAGTTGTTAAAATTGATCATTTTGTCTTTATACTGTGGCATTATTCTTGGTGAGGGTAAGATGCTACTCAGGGTCAGAGTCATACCGGCCTGGGCTACTTGATCAGAGAGCTCCTCTATGTCTCTTTTCATGTAGTCCAGGGAGGTACATCTCAGGTCATTCACACCAATATGGACAATGACAGAGTCATATTTGTACCTGCTGTGGAGTGACCTGAGTGCTTGTGTTATGTGGCGGATCCTGGCACCCGACAGGCAGCTTACAGTGACCTTCTCCTTGTTCAGTCTGGTGAGTGGGACGTCAGTGTGCCTGACAATAGAGTCTCCAATTACTAGTATATTAGGTGTGTTATTTAGCCCTGAGGGCTGCGACTTCATGGCACACTGACTTTTTGAAGTATGTGATACATGAAGGTTGTTGTGTGGTAGTGGTTGCTTGGATGTCTGCTTTGGAGGTCTCTGTTGTTTTGGCAGATTTTTATTTAGAGCCTCCACGTATGTTTTTGTGAGTTTATGTGTCATGTTTGCTGGTGCAATTTGTCTATGTGAGACTGGTTGTGTGGTGCAAGCATCTTCCTTCACCTCCTGACTGACTGTGCCAGTCTTGGGTTGAGAGAGACCGGCCTCTAGTTTGGCTGTATAGTTGCATCTCTCACATATATTTGTGCTTGTTGGAAGGAGGAGAGGGTTGTCTGTGTACATAAGGCAATTGTAACATTTCCTCTGGATTCTCAGATTCACCATCTGGACTGGAGAGTATACCTGAAACTGCAATTTGGATTTGCCTGGATGGTTTAAAGAACAGATTTATTGATTTTCTGGAATGGATGAATAGGGAGCCTTGTACTTCTGTATAATATAGGGGAGTGTAGTGCTAAACTTAGTTAGTGCTTACTGAGAAATTTAAGCAAGTGCTGGACTGTAGAATGAATGTTGAGTGCTTATTTTTGCAGGTTTGACTAGTTCTAAGGGAAAAATTGAAGAGCAGACTTTGTGGAGCCGGGAATAGTTAAAAACTGCTTAAACTGCGCTGCAAGATGCGCAAAATCATGCAAAATCGTGCTAAATTGTATTGCTTTTAACTCTATATCCATATAAAAGTTCTGCAGAGACAGCTAGTCCTTGAATTGCTTACTGTCTTTTACTCAGTCATTCTTCATCAAACTACAGTACTCAGCTATTGTAAAGAATATTGTAACATGAAACATTGCTCTTATAACACTGGACCTTCAGAGCATCTAAATGAAATCTTGTAGCACATTGAAATTTTGCCAGCTGCAATGCCTGAGATATACTTCATACCATCAACTGATGGTGGTTTTGTCCTGACCAAGACATTGAAAATAAATGAATGCAATAATACCATAGTCCGCACAAGTACCATATTGACAGTACTATAAGTGATAATGCAGCATAAAGAAGGACACTGAAGAATCTGCCACCTCCCACTAGCCCCCCCCCCAAAAAAAAAAACATGACAGCATAGAGTTGTGTACATACTCAGGTTGCTAGATGGTGGTCACACTCCACACAGCTTTGTCACTGTGAGTGACTAGGATGCTGTGTTCTCCTGTGTTATATGTTCAGATCCTGTCTCTGTGTCTGATATGTTGAAAGTTTTGTTGTCATATATCTAAGACTGTTCATTTCATTTTTGTGAGTATGTCTAGATAGACAGGCAATGCTCTGTGTTCTGCAGTGTCACAGTTATGATCTCTTAAGCTACAATGTTATGGGAGGCAATACTGAGTAATAATTCTACAACTTTCATTTCTAAAGTTAACTACCCCAATAACTGCAAAACATTTCAGTTGCATAATAAACATTTCCTTTGCCACTGGCATTGCTCCACCTGTGCTGAAACATGCTGTAGTTCAACCACTACTTAAAGTTATTTGCTATAATTATGTCAATGCCTATAGACCCATATCTGACATGGATCCAATTTCAGACATTCTGGAGAAATTAGTCTTTAGGCAGTACCAAATGTACATTTCAAAATATGGACTGTTTGCACATGACTAGTATGGATTCGGAACTTTAATACAGTACTATATTAGCAATATACAGCTTATAGATACTTTTTTCACAAATATAAAAAAGTGGAAACTGGCAGAGGATATATTACTGTTGAACTAGAAAGGACTTTTGAGTCAGGTAACTACACAGTGTTGCTGGCAAGGCTTAAGGAATATGGATTTGGACTTGGTTCTTGCAGCTGGTTGAGGAATCATCTGGCCACCCTAATGCTAACCGCTTCACCACCGTGGCCACCCCTCAGCAGGAGTCAATACTGGGCCCTATTCTCTTTTCATTATTCATAAAGGACATTGTAATTAAATCACCTGAACTCCAAATCACCCAAATAACACTCTATGTGAATAATTCGATGCTACATAGCGGGGCTAGCTTTGCTATTCAGGTGGACAAAGCAGTCCAGGCTGACTTCAGTAAATTATGTGCATAGCTCAGAAAAATAATCTTATATTTAATCTGAACAAGTATGTTACACTGATGTTTGGGTAAGCAAAAGCTAAAGCATGTGACAGCCTCAGATACAAAAGATCCTTGACAGACACAAGTGGAAAAAATATCCATTTGTAAGCATGCAGGCATCCAATCAGAGCATGATCTGTTACTGAACTATTGCATAAGCATGGTTGGAGGTAAAATAACCGATACAGTTAAAAGTGTGCTGCAAAATTGTTAGCATTTAATTCCAGATGACAGATCATTATTGTGACATCTATGCAAATGGCCAACTGGCTATACATCACAAACAAAGAAATAATAGTATTTTTGTTATTTTTATATCAAATGTTTTATTGTTGCCTTTATCTTTGATCTTAGTTGTGACTGAAAAGTGTCCATTTGGATGATTCTACTAACCCATCTAATAAACAAACACACACAAACATGCAAAAATAAGAAAAATGTCAGTCGTATTAAGAAATGGCAAGCCTAGTCGTTGATAAGCTGCAAGTGTTAATGACCATAATTCAGTGTCAACAGTTAATTTTGAAGAGTTGCCTTCAGATTCCATATACCTGTTAACACCTGTTGCTGTTGTTAGACACTTTTTAACAAAATCACTGCCATCACCATCAAGCTCTTTTTCTTATTTTTTTACATGGGATCATGGTGTTGTGTCAAGTGTCACCACCACTCAGCTTCTGAGCATTAAAAAATAATACCCAGAAAGGAGCACATTCTTGTTTTTCACAATATGTTGTCTTTCGGCTTTTCCCAGTTAGGGGTTGCCACAGTGGAACTCAGGTCCACTAATGATTGGCAGTAGATTTTCACAAACGCCAAAGTGCCAGCTCGACGTTCAACCTTCAATGAAGGCACGCCCATTTACGCATGTCTTTCGAACGCCCACCCAACCACGGGGAGGACATGCAGACTCCACACAGAAGGCACTCCCCGCACTCCAGCTGAGAATCGAATGGGAGAACCTCTTGTTGTGAGGCAACAGTTCACAATATAAACTATTTATTTACTAGACTCTCTACAGTTAGTGGTAGGGAATCCTTACATAGGCTTAGTTTATGTATTTAATAAAATATGTACTCATAAACAGGTCTGAATTTGTGAGGAACATCATAAACCTAGGAGGAGAAAGCCTAAATATGACTGAAATCAGAGTGCTATGCCTAAATCATAGCTACTAAAATCTATGCTCTTGATTTGGTGTCACTGAAGGTACGTTCTTCATCATTCATGCAGCTCTTCTACCATAAATCCCATCTATCTCATGGATGGATGCCCTTATCTCTTCTTGTTCCCTTCCTGCTTCTCTCAAGACAACTCTTCTTTAGCAAATCATCATCTACTTTCTTGCAACAAATGTGATTGAGTCACTTTAATCTGTTCTCAATAACCTTCTCTTTAACTGGGTCTAGTTTGGTTTCAGGCTTGATAAATTAATTTTTTTGTCCTGCAGTGTGCATCCTACTACCCATGATCCATGCCCATACATCACTCTTCAGGTTTCTGTGCCACATAGAAGCTGTGGTCACACCTCTGTCTTGTACAACTTACTCTTCAGCTTCTTTGACATTCTTGTGTCAATCACTGACCCTGATACTTTATACCAGTTTATTGCAGCACTACTGATTATAAGCTGATTTTCCTTCTTTGTAAACCATATTGCCAGATACTTGAATCTGTTTACGTGTTCCACTATTTTCCCTTGGAACTCATTTTTTCCTGGTTCTTCTGATTTTCCTGATTATGTAATATGAGCACTGCTGTGTTTGTACTGAGTTTCTTCCCATGTGTCTTAAGTTTTACATACCAGTCTCCTATTATATGTTGATGTTTTTGTTCAGAGTCTGCTTGTAGTGCTACATTGCCTGCATACAACAGTGTTGTTAATCTGTTTCCTTCAGCCTTTGTGCTGATGTAGTGCATCACCTACTTTAACAGGAGCTGGTTCAGGAATGAGCCCTGATGCAAGTTTATTCCAGCTGAAGACTTCTTTGCCAATCCAAATATTGTTCATACTTATGACATTTGGTCGTGGCACATACGCTGCACTAACTTTAGCAATGTTTCTGAGACTTTGGACCATTGCTGGCCTGCTCAAATCAACTTTTCCTGACATTGTCATATATTTTTTTCAAAAGTCTACTTGTCCTTCTCTCCAGCTTCTTTTCCCCTGTCTGTCTCACTGCAAAGATCAGGTGACTTGTACTGCATCCTGGTCTGAACCAAACTGCTCATCTCCCATCTTATTTTCTACTGCTCTGTATATTCATTTATCAGTCACCCTCTCCAGCACATTCATGCAGTGTGACAGGAGTATGATAACGGAACCATCAGATATTCTGGGACTTGTTAATGTGAGTCTCAAAACATCAAGGTTGATTGACTGCAAATCACTACTAAAACTAAGACTGACATTTCCCAGAATATTCCTTTTTCTCCAAGATATGGAAATCTCGGAGATAGTGTATGGAAGTATGGGATGGGGGGAACTGTAGGGCTTCCCCCTGCAAAAGACAATTTTAATACAGAATGGCAATGTTTGACATTTGCTGTTCTCCTGCATGTTTTGACTTCTTAATGCAATTCTGTGGCTTGCACTTAGGAGTCCATTAATTACAACAGGGAGCCATTTGATACATCAGTACTGCCTATTGTGAATAGCCCATTTATTCTTTTACACTGACACCAGAATGCTTATTATCAGGTCATCTGGATATGCCTCTCTCTTTATCATATTGCTGCAACTTAATATGAGTCTGCTGCTTTTCCTGAATTAATTTTCTATAGTGCACTGCATACTTCTTCTAGGATGGCTTCTCCTTCCTCTTTCATTGTAGGCTGTGCATACGGCAATACAGCTTCTGTGTGGCCAGCCAACTCACTCCCACCGGTTCTAATCCAAACACTGCCAGTACCAGTACCAATACATCCTTTAGCTTCCAACCAGTGCCCACTCAACTCATTAAGGCCCTACTTAAGAAACTAAGACTCACCACCCTGGCTGCTGATCACCTCCCTGCAGACTACTTACAAAAGGCTGCAGATGCAATTGCATACCCCATCTCAATCTTTATCAACCGAACCATATCAGAAGCTTCCATCCCAATCATATGGAAAAAACGGTTTTTAATAGATTTGTATGAATGTGTTAAAGGCATTCATGACCTCAAGAGAGTGATTTTTGTAACATTTGATGTGCAATCCCTGTTTACAATGATTCCCAATGAATTGGGAATACAATATGTACATGAGTATCTCTTGGCCAACAGTGAATTTACCTTGGTACAAGTAGATCTCATTTGTTATTTTCTGGAAATATTCTAGAGAATAATCTCTTTACTTTTAATGGAGATATGTACATGCAAAGACATGGCGTGGCTATGGGCACCTTGTGTGCCAATAGTTATGCCAATATGTTCCTGGCACATTGGGAAAATACTATATTATTTAATAAAGAGGAATTTCTGACAAATGTTTTGTTTTATCAATGTTTTGTCAATGACTTGTTCCTTTTATGGAAAGGAAGTCAGGAAGAACTATGTGAGTTTCATCAGATGATGAATGGTCTCACTAACTGTTTGAAATTTACCATTAATTGGTCTTATACACAAATAAGAGTTCTTGGACCTTTATGTGGAGAAATTGCATGATTGTCTCATTAATACTGGTGTCTTTCGTAAGACATGTTACAGGAATGCACTTTTATCTAGATCTAGTATGCATCTGGGTTATATTTTCCGGAACCTGATAAAAAGTCAAGGTATGAGGGCCCCCAGGTTGAATCTCACATTTGATGGGTTCCAGAATGAGATTAAAAATTTGGAAAGTAGGTTATTGGAGAGAGGGCATGGACATGATGAGATTACCAAGAATTGGTCAGAGTTGAACAGACTAAGAGAAAGTATTGCAGCCCCATATTTTGGACCAACTCGTGGGACTCCAAGGAGAGTGGACTGTGATCCTGTTAGTAACAAAGGATGTCTTAGGATTCCCCTTTTCTATACTAGGGACAATAAAGAGTTGGTTGAGGTTTTCACCCAGAATTGGTCTATTTTACAAGTCGATACAGATATCAGCCAGATTATAGGTGAGAGACCTAGGTTTCTTTACAAAAATAGAAAAAAATTGAAAAGATTACTTTGTTATGACAGAAGCACTAGTAAGATGAATAGTGACGTAGGAATTACCCTATCATGTGGCGGTTGTAATTTCTGTTCTTTGATTAATACTTCTAGTTTCTTTCATCATCCTGACCTCGGTAGAGAATTTGTGTTCCATGCTAATGTCAATTGTAGAACATCAAACGGGGTCTACCTAGCAGAGTGTGTTACTTGTAACTCATTCTATGTTGGGAAGACCAATAGGGTCCTACGTGATAGGATCAGAGAACATATGTATAATATCAGGAAAAGATAGGAACACAATGCACTTTCCAAACATATTATACAAGTTGGTGACACACATTCATTTAATTTTAGGGTTATTGAGAATATTACACCTAGCTTTAGGGAAGGTGATATTAGTAATCATATGGAATACAGGGAAACCAACTGGATTATTATTCTCAGAGCAGACAGGGGTAGTGGGCTAAATGAGAGGGCGTCCATTAAGCCCATGCTAAAGAAAAGAAGAGTTCAGAAGTGATAGTTCATATCTCCTATATATATCCTTTATATATTTGTTTATTCATTGTTCATTTATTGTTCCTTCTGTCAGAATGGTAGAATGTTCACCCCACTTCTTATGCATTTTCCTCCTTTTGCATCTCTCTTTTTGCTATGTGTTTTATATTTGGTACAATCTGTTTTTAAGAATTTATTATCTTTAATTGTTTTAATTGATGTGCTTAACTGATTGGACATTGGATATTTGAAGTTTTATAAATGGAGTGCCTTTTTTTGAGTGTTGTAAGGTCTGATGAAGCTTAAAAGTGAAAGCGCTCACTGTTTTATTTGTTCATGCTTTTTATAATGAATATACATTTTTGTGTTCAAAGGACTCAAAGACTTTGAGAGTTTGCTTGGTCACTCCGCTGTGACTATTTGCATTATTTCTTATAATTAATATGATGTTTGTATCACAGCTCCAGGGTCTAGGGTTTGATCCTGACTTATAGTCAGTGCCTGTGTGGAGTCTGCATGTTCTTCCTTTGTCTGTGTGGAGTTCTTCCTGTCTCAAGGACAGAAGGTACCAGGTTCAAATTAAGCCCTCCCAGTTGAATTTGAGAGATCTTCCAACAAAATGCTTCTGAAAAAAAAAACAAAATCATGGGCAAGGGTGTATAATCTAGATGAGGAATTCTGAGGGGAAGAATCATCTGGAGCAACCACTACAGTCATCAACTGCAGTGCAACGTAACCTCTAGATAGGACAACATGGATCAGACAATGCACATAGTATATGGGCTTATCACTCAGGCATGTACAAAACTGGTCTTGGTGATTTGATTAATGCCCTCAATGAACTCTTCTCTGGGATTTTATACATGGCATGATATGCTATGACCCTCGTCTCTTTGTACTTCTATTTTTGATACTGTACTCTGTCTCCTGATTGAAGACATACCCACATGTAACTCTGGCAATCCCAACCATATGAAGTTGATGTCATTTAATCCTCCAAGAATAGAAAATTGTCATGACAAACAGCTATACCATAATTTGATACATTGTTTTTTACCATCTATGTCTCTTGCTTTCCTCAAATTTATATTGTTAATAGCAAATGAAAGTGTGAGTGACATTTGTACTGGCAGCTGCTGTTGATGTTTAAGCAGGTATCTGACATCATACTACCAACAAAGATACTGTTGTTAAGTGAAATGATGAGGCGGGATGATGCTGGTGGTGACAATCTCTATGCTTATGTCTGATTGTAATAGGAACATCTACAATTAACGTGCCTACATTATACTACATATCTTTATTTTGAGCATTTAAAGTACATATATATATCTTATCTCACATAATGAATATCTCAAAAGAGCAATAACAATCCCACATCATCCATAAAAGCTGAGGCAATCTCTCAAAATGTATGGTTCAGCTTCCATAGAGATTCTACTCTACTTGTTAAAAATAGAGAATTAAGCTTGCCGCTTCTGTCCCACAAGTCTAGCTATTACCACCAACACCTACACATTAAGGAACTGATCAGCATACATACCTTAGCCTGACACTCATAATGTGGTCTTCATATTGCCTTAGTTCCTATCAGATCCATAGCTGGGTCATCTTGGGCTCACTGCTCATTCCTGATGTGACATCTTACCCCATCAGCTCTTAAGTGAGGACCAGAAAAAAAAAAACAAAGAACTTCGGCATAAACAGTAGCAAGCTGATGGGTACTACTTCTACAGCAAACATATCCTTTCTGCTCTTCAGGAAAAATAAGCACTTTGGCTTATACTTTAGCAAGCCAATTGGTACACTGGTATAGTTACTATTTCCTATATCCAATCCATGCTCCCCACCTTCTGAAAAAAGAAAAAAAAGAAAGTGATTTGGCTTGCACTGTACCAAGATAAATATATGCCCCCTCAGCTCTTCAAGTGATGAGTGCAAAAAAAAATGAGTGCAAAGAAAAATGCTTTTAGGAGAAAATAATGCGAGGCTAGTACACTTCTATAATGTATGATTATGCCTTCCAACACTTTGCTTTTGGGGCAGCTGCCCCCTTTGCCCCACCCTTGCTATGCTGCTAGTTGCTATTACATATCAATAGCTCTCAGTTTCTACCTTTGTCCCATCATCTATAAATAGGCTTCAACCATTTATTTTGATTTTGACCAAATATTTTACCCTACCCTTTGTAACCCTATGAATTTCCTTATGGTCCCACCCTTTTAAAATATCCTTCTTTAACCATCTTTCTTATAACAACAACTGAGCTACCTCCACAAAAAAATAAACACAATGCCCAAGTACTCCTTAGCAAAGATCTTTTTCTCAGGCCTCTGATTACAAACCATTCTTTCTTTTGTGTTACTGTTGGTAGTAGGTGTTTTGTCTGTATCAGGAATAAGTAGATTTGATAAGGTATTTCTTTGGGGTGCCAAATGTCATGGGATCGATAGAGCATATTTTTATTTATCCAGTAGCATTAATCTGTAAATCTAGATTTTGTTTCTGTTAAAAGCTCAAGGTGTTCTTACATGATTAAAGTAGTAAGCTAAAATATGCTTAAAAGACCAAGATGAGGTGGGGTAGGTAAGCAGATATATCACTGATGAATAGAGAAACTAAGAGAGGTCCAAGGATGTAACCCTTTGAACCCCTATGTTAATAGTGCCTTCAACTGGAAAGCAGGTTCATAGTTGTATTTGGAATGTTCTGTTTAGGGGGGAACTTTTGAAACCATCTTATTTTATTCAAGCCAAAACTGATTTTGCTAATTCTTTCTTTAAGCTTTTCAGCCTCCAATATTCCATCACTCAGACCCATGCCCTTGTAGATGTAATATATTCCCCACTTTCTTCTCTCTCACCACTCTGTCTTCCTAATGGGTCCTTTACCTGCTTTTTGCCATCTCCCTCTCCTCACCCATTGTTCTGCAACTTAGATACCACGATTAAAAGGAAATGCAAATACCAGTTTCGTTTATCCAGCCAAATTCTTCATGTGCCATCCTCCTTTACAACTTATTTTATGTCCTCCCATTGTTGTAATGTTATTTAAAACATTAACTTTAAATATTCTACATAACTATGTTCCCAATCAGTCATTACAATCCAATGACCATGAACTCCTGCTGTACACAAACCTGTCAAATCTGCTGGGAATTTTCTCTACTCATACCATGTTGCTAAGGCCTGGAACTCCTTACCTGTAGCCATCAGGTCAATATCCTCCTTCCCATCCTTCAAAACCATCCTGAAAGACTTCCTAGCCAAAGCTGGCTCTGTTCTTGCTCAACACCAGAAAAAAATATATCCCTAAATATCAATAAATACATATTCATAATTTACATGTCCTTACTCTCCCCTCTTCACTCACTTCCTTACTTCTATCAGTTTTTCTCCCCTGGCTTTCTCTCTAAATATACAATAAGCCTGCTTTTCTCTTACTTCGTATTGCAATTCCTGTTTGTATTATACTAACCTACCTTTAATGTCTCTATAAACTTGTCAATATTTATCTAAATATTAAAACATTGTCCTATAACTTTGCATCTATTCTTAACCAATGTTTTGATATTATGTCTAATGTGGTCTAATTTGGTATAATTATTTAAACAGTAATTGTTTTTTGTATTACTTTTACATGTTGTAAAATTATAGTTCTTAAAATGTTTTGTAATAACTTTGAAGCTTTTCTCCCTGGACCGCCACTGAAAATGGGCTCCTACCCAGTCAGACTTTCCTGGTAATCAAATGTAAATAAATAAATAAAAATAAATACAGTATTTGCTGTTCCTTCAATAAGATTTTTAATAAGTTCTTTGCTTTTCTTTCTACCTCTTTGCAGATTTTCACTTTTTTACATCCATTTATGAACCTTCCTCATTATATTCTATAACACACTCTCACTGCTTCTTCTATCAGGGAGGCTGGCATAATAGTTAAAGTGTTTGCCTTAAAGACACAAGGTACAGAATTTAATTCTCACTTCGAATAACTGGCTAGGCTTAAAATGTCCCACAATGACAGCATAATACTAATCTATGAACCTAATTATCCTCCAATTATTTCCTGAATTTTTCATCCCCTAAATTTGCCGTGCCAGGATTATTGTTACCAGATACCTCTGAAAATCGTACATTCCCCACTCTTCCAAATTTCTTCCAGCTCTCATCCTATTTTCCCATTATTCCCTTTCTGCCATTCCAGATTTATCCATCACAAACTTCCTGTAGCACTCCTAACTGCCATCACAGATATACAAAGTCAGAGCCAAGACTCTAACCACCTGAATTGTACCCCATAGGATACCTACCATCAGTGAACATTTATCCAGCATATATCTTTCTTTTAATCATTTCCATTTCTTGTGTTGTGTCCCTCACTTTGTTGAAAACACTATGAATCCTTAAATATCTGACTTGTTCTGTGATTGGGAAAACCCTAGCCATCATCTTTCACTCCTAGCATTGCTAACACTCTAGTTACTAAAGATTTTTAGAGTGATATTGTAAATCTAATTCTGTATCAAATGTAAAATACGAAAAGAAAAAAACTCCAATCATTGTCACTGTGGATAAACTTGAAGATTAGACAAACAAGAGATTGCAAGAGGAACATCAGCCAGAATATAGTTGAGCATTTTTGTCTGTTTATTTTGTCTTCAGAACACAAAATGAGGAAGCATATAACAATAGCACTAGTCTACCCTGTAGATTACGTTACACAACAACCCATAACAGCAAAAACAATAAAAGTACTTTATAATACATTATAGTACGTGCAAAAAATAAAGCATCATTACAGTTTGGCAGCCTTCTCTTCCAGGGTACACTTGATATTGATGGAATCATTAAATCCAGGTGCAATGCTTATTTTCAATCATAGATGCCATCAGAGTTCTTTAGTGTCCAAAAGTGTTTCCAACTCACCCTGGCTTCATGATCATACAGTTTCACCTGCTGCAAAGGAAAAAAAACTAGAAATTATTGCAAACTGCAGAATGTTTAAAAAGAACATCATTTGTCTTCATTTGTTCATATCCCCTCTGTACCAGCTTATGAGCTGTTTTACTAATATATATTGCTTTGCATCAGTGACAGGAGACAATTAACAAGCATAATGTGATTTGGATCTTGTCAAACTTGCAGACATAGTACATACTTTTAGGTTTATCAGTGTGTGCCATGTTAACCTTAGGTCTTTCAAAATTATTTTAAGATTAGTATTTTATTGTTCACAGATCTTGGGGTTACTGCTATTCTGCTGATTAGATCTTGATTTCCCAATTGCTACTGACAGCGTGCTTTATAGCAACACTGTTGACAATTAATTTTAGTGTTAATGCATTATCAATACCTTAGCCTGTAGAACAGTGCTTGTGGACAGGATGACTACTTTTGCGAATGGAGGCATAGTCATATTTTCTGCCATTCAAGTCTTTAAAGGTGCTATCAGTTTTTTGACTACTGTACAATCTTTGTATAAACACAGATTTTTGTATTCTGAGTTGATGTGAAGTTTGTTTTTCTATAGATGCCACTCTGGAAATCTAGGCAGCCATTTCCTTGATGGCATTGTCTTTAATGACATTTGGGTGGGCTGCTGTTCCCATGCAAGCACGTTACTAAAAGTAGGTTTTCTATAGAATTTTGAACTTAAACTATCATCAATAACTATTTCATTCAGGCTGATGCCCAGTAAGTTAATTATTGGCTATAAGGAAAGGAAGCTGCTAGAGTTATTTACAAGATCAAGAATTTTTTTCAGTCTTTCCTCAGTGTTCTCCCACACCAAAAAGGCATAATCTATGTAATGAATGAAGAACCAGATGGTTTCCACAGATTGAACCACCATATATAGCTAGCAATTTGTAGTTTGCCATTACCACATTAACAACTCTTTCTTCATGCCCTTCTTTCTCCATGATCTTCCCCAATTCTCTTTCCATGGAAGGTCTAGTATCTTGTAACCTCTGAGACTCAGGTTTTAGCTCATTGCTTCCAGCCATCTCCTCTCGTGAAGCAGTTTCTAGCTCTACTAGCTCAGTAGATTTTGACAACTGTGGCTCAGATTCAGACTTGCTGCTATAACCTAGGTCTAGTCCTTTAGTAGCTGCATCACCAGCCACTGTTGGAAGTGTGGGCACTGCCTGCATCTCTCCATTGCTTCCTACACCAAGTGCTTGTCTCTATGCTTGGCTGTGTGTAACTGTATAAACATGAAGTGCTGTATTATCAAAGCAAGTTCTTATCACAACATCTGCTAGGATACAATCAAACACTGCTATCTGCATGTTCACCTGCCTGCCCTCCTTTCCAGTTCAGTTGGACATAGGCCAATGATATCTGAAATGTTTGCTCTCCAAAGGCCCTAACTTGAGTGTACTGCCAGAAAACTGATGGTTCTTTCCAACAAATGAAGGTTTAGCAATTACCTGCTGCATTAGTTTTCTCAGTTATAGTATTGCTGCCTTCTTTTGTGATAAGGTACAGGTTCTAGTGACAATCTGGAGTAGCTTCAGGTTCAAGACAACCCAACACTCCCATGTCACTACTTCTGTTTGCTCCCTCCAATGACTTTCATTTCCCACCATTTCACTGTGGATATTTGGTCCATATATGCTCTACTTGGTTATATTGGATTAATCCATTCCCAAGTCATTGGCATATACTGGAACGAGTGGCTTTTCTTTTGACTGTAGAATCTTCTGTGATGGTTTACACTTCCCCATAGATGCTTTTATACTCATATCTGGTGTTAAGTAAACCCTTTCTGTGCATTTTTCCCTGCTTCCTAAACAGATGTCACCATTGCTACCCATTTCTTCAACAGAGGTACATTCTTGGCCTATCTATCAGCTTTTCATATTCTCAGGCAAGGTACTTGCTCTCTTATCATAATGTCAGCCAATATTTCAGAAGTAGTTGCTTGAAATCCATTCACATGCCTATAAAGTGAATGCTTTGTTCTGCAGTAAAGTCACTCATGCTGTCTTCAGGGGTCTCTTATATTATCCAAACCTTTTTTTTCTGTAAAAGTCAGTTAAAAAGGTCTAAATTTTACATTAGTTCAAACAATATCCTGCATTACTGGCACAGAGAGATAAAACAATAATTATAGCCCAGGTGAACAGAGTTGGATTTGAGGATCAGGTACTTGCTGGCACAGGCAAGGGAGGCTAGATGTGCCTGCAGCTAGGAGAGACTTGGGTGTTTCTTCCTGACTGCAAGGCAGACTACTAAATAATAGCAGTCAGGAACATTAGCAGGGTATCAAGGGAGCTGATGTTTGCATCATCCTGGCTCCACCAAGTTATAGGTTCATAGGTGTGTTCTAGGCTAATGGCCCTGGGGCCTTTACAAGCCTAGCCCATAGGATTACACTGTCATCATTCCACCCGACCTTAATTCCCATTGCCTCTGTTGAGTAAAGCCACTGGAGTGATCCCTGGGGTGAATTTTCTATTTCTCATCCACTCATCAAGATTTCTCTTGAAGAGGGCCAGTGAGGTGCTCTGCTTGACATGTATAGAAAGTCTATTCCATAGCATGGGCAGCTTCTGGGTTATTAACCTGTCCCTCCAGCATGTTCTGTTGATTGTGGTAATGAGGTTGAGGTCTCTAGGGCATGTGGTGTGGAGGGATTGGGATTTCTTTAGATGTAGCATTTCTAACATTGCTGGGTCAGGCATGGCTTTGTAAATCAAGTAGAGATCGACTCTAAGTAGGCGATATGGGAGAGAGAATAGTTGGAGTTTTTTTTGTCTGTCCATATAGAACAAGTGTTTAAGGCCTATGGTCCTCTTTGTGAGGTAGTTTTGCGGCCTCTCCAGTTGTTGCAGGTATTTAGTGAGGTACATGCCAAATGGGGTATTGTACTCAGTGATTGGCCTAATGAGGGAAGAGTAGAGGGAGACAATGACCTCTTTCTCACTGGATGAAAAACCCTTAGTAATGAGATGTGCCACATAGAAGGACTTTCTGACTACAGTGGCAATGTGGTGGTCAAAAGAGAGGCTGCTGTCAACCTGTGTTCCCAGATCTCTTATAACGCCTTCTGAGTTCAGTGGAATATCATCTATGTGGTAATTCATGGGAATCGGGTTTTTCCCAAAGGGGATGACAACACATTTTTTGGCATTGAGCTTAAGGCCATGGTTCTGATACCAGTCGTCTCAGTGAGGCTTTTCTGTAGGATGTCAGAATCACTCGGGGAGTTAATAATAACTACAAAAAGTGAATGCACAATCTCTCCAGTAACAATAAAGGCTTTCCTCTTCTAGTAGTAGGAACAACAAAATATAACAAAGTCCACCAATTCAATATTCAATATATGAACATCCGATTTATTTAATAAAAACAATAAAAATACCAAAGATTAAGCGCTTTCATCTCCTATATGGAGACTTCATCAGAATCTGTTGTTACATAAGTATTTACGCATGTTTTTATGTATTTTACAAAAGTATTGGTGATCTGTCTATGAACTGTAGTAACATTCAGTTGTAATACTTAATGGCCAGCCTATAAGAATTTAAGACCAATTAACTAATTTACTAATTAATGAACTAGTAAGAGTTATATAAACAGAGGACCCTTATGTAACAACAGATTCTGATGAAGTCTCCATATAGGAGATGAAAGCGCTTAATCTTTGGTATTTTTATTGTTTTTATTAAATAAATCGGATGTTCGTATATTGAATATTGAATTGGTGGACTTTGTTATATTTTGTTGTTCCTACTACTAGAAGAGGAAAGCCTTTATTGTTACTGGAGAGATTGCGCCTTCACTTTTTGTGGTTCAAGACTGTGTGCTATTTTGGGTTACTAGTTAATAATAACTCCCAACTTGCAATCATCTGCAAACTTTGTCAGCCAGAGTCCCTTTGTGTTGGGCTGGACTTCAGAGAAGTAGATACCAAAGAGGAGAGGACTCAGGACCAAACCCTGTGGGACTCCACTTGTGACTGGTCAGCAGTTTGACTTGGAGTCAGCTACTTTCATAGATATAGGAGACCTCCAAATGCTTGACCTGACCCAGTTTGGCTTTGTTAAAGGGAGATCCTGCCTCTTGGACTTGGTGGACTTCTTTGAAACAGTCAACAAAGCCCTGGATGAAGGCAAATCCATGAATAAGCCCTACCTGGATCTGGTGAAGGCCTTTGACAATATTCTCCACTCAGGCATCATTGATAAACTCACCCAGCTGGAGATCAATCCATATATTGTAAGATGGGTTGAAAACTGGCTCATTAATAGAAGGCACACAGCCAAAATAGGTGACTCTACCTCTGCCAGCAGACCTGTAACCAGTGGTGTTTCACAGGGATCTGTGCTGGGGATCCTATTGTTTGGAATCTACTTCTTGGATGTACAGGTTAAAACAAAGGGCCTATGGCTGACATGGTTTGCTGATGATTGCAAACTGGGTGCAGTCATTGAGTTGCCAAATAATGTCAGCATCTTATAAGATGAACTTACACAGACAAACAACTGGTGCCAAAGTCATAGGATAAAACTCAATGCAAAAAACATGTATTATCATTCTTATAGGCAAGGGCAACATCCCCTGCAGATTAATCCACTAATAACAAGACCCTAAGCACATAATCAGTGGTGAGAGATTTGGGCACACAGGTTGATGGCAACCTTTCCTTTGACCACCATGTCTCCACAGTGGTAAGAAAGGCTTTCTACATCGCCCACCTCACAAGTAAGGGCATTGCATACAGAACAAAAAAGGTTATAACCCCCTTGTACTCCTCACTCACCAGGCCAATAACAGAGTACAATGCTACTTTTGGTATGTAGCTTACCAGGAACCTGCAGCAACTGGAAAGACCTCAAAGGTTTCTTATAATGAAAATTCAGGGTCTTCAGCATATGTCATATGTTGACAGAACGAAATCATGGTCACTATACTCTGTGTCTTACAGACTACTCAGAGTTGACATCTTCCTTGCATATAAAGCAATCTCAGATCCTGCTCTAATGGGAATGCTGCACATCCATAAATCAAATGGTATAAGATGCACTTGTCCTAGAGAACTCAACCTAGTATGTATCATCAACAGGACTTGCTGGAGAGACAGATATGTTTCACAGAGATTACCCTTCCTCAGGAATAACCTTTCAATTCAGGTAAAGCAGAGTTCCTCGCTGACCCTATTTAAATGTAATTTGGATGAGTGGATGGGAAACTGCAAATTCTCCCTGGGAGTTTCTTGGACAAGGGCAGTAGTTGTTGACTTAGTTCTGCTTAATACCTTGATATTCTTGGGAACAGGGATTGTACTTGGCTAGGCTTGTAAGGGCCATAGGGCCATTAGCCTAGTAATTTCCTATGATCCTATGATCTCTTTTTATAAATATCCCTGATCGTGTATTTAATGCTTGCTCCTCAACTATTATTTTTCAGCACGGAAATTGAGTGGACAGTTGCTGTTTTATAGGCCAAAAGACAGCAAGGTAATTCTTGCATAAAAGTGTGGTAGATGTTCGCTATGTCAATTTGTGGTAAACCATTTTTCTAAATTAATAATGTTAGTTTTAAACCTACGCAAAGATTTGATTGTAACACAGAGGGAGTAATTTATGCGTTGCAATGTCCTTGTAGGTTGTTTTATATTGGTGAGAGCCAGAGAGCTTTCAAAACTAGATTTCAAGAACATATCGGGGATGTTAAGAAATGCGTTTGGAAAGTCCTCTAGCTGTTCATTTTAAGGATTTTCATGCAAGTGATGCTTGTTTGTTAAAGGGTTGTATTTTAGAACAGGTTGCACTTCAGAAGGGGGAAAGAGTAAATTTTAAACACAAATTGTTGCATAAAGAAACTGTTTACATTTTAAAATATAATACATTAAACCCTAAAGGGTTAAATAGGGATTGTGAATGGAAATATGTAATTAATTAAGAGGTTAATGATTTTATTGGAATGTTAATTACTTTACTGATATGCTTATATAAATGGTTTGTATAAGAATATGTTTACTTCTTGGAAGGCTTTTGTGCCGAAGCGCTAGAGTTATTAAATTGTTTGCTATATCTGTGGCTGTGGTTCTTTGTTTTTTTTTCTGCTTTTTGTGGTCCAGCAAGGTTATTTTTATCCTGCTGAAGACGTTCCTCCTGTAGGGTTATGATAAGATTTGGCCACTCCTCCTGAAGATTCATTCAGAGTGCACACTGGAAGAGGGAACCTGCCAGTCTTAAGGGATAAGAGACCACAAAGTCATTCTCTTCCTGGAGACTGAGGATTCACCTTCAGGGTAAAGTAAGTTTCAGTTGGATACCACCTCCTTGACTAAAGGGGATTGGTGCTAAGGGAAATAAAATGGGTTTATGGAGAACAGGGTGGACATCAATGTGAGCAGGTTGAGGGGGAGTGGCAAATTAGGGTTTAATATAGGGTGCAAAATCTCCTACTCCCCTTATGTAGCGGGCTATGCCACTGACAACCCCTCCTCCTTAATATAACCACCTTCAAGTCTGCTAGTACTTGAGTTCTGCATAAAGTATCTTATATTTGCCTTTGCCCTTTCTTAGGAAAGTTCATTGATAAACATTATTTTTGAAATACAGTGCCTGATTTGCATACTTGGAATTGCAAAACTGTGTATTCTTCCATGTTAATGTGCAATGATCACTCACCCCTCCAATATATAATGCTCAGCATACACAACTGAGCAGTATATCAGTACTGTGGCAGGAAAAACAAAAAACAAAAACCCACTGGCAACTATGTTCCCTGTGGTGTGTTGCTATTACAATCAAACCTTTCCTCAGTCCATGCAGTAATGTTGCTGACCACTGTTATTTAATCGGAGTGCTCTCAGAACCAAATCTTACTGCCTATGATATTGACTGTAGCTCTGCCATTGCGTATAATAACTAAATAATTCTTAATGAAGCACTCTTAAGCATGATGATAGTGCACAGCACCAGCTTTCTCAACTGACCCTGTTTTGGAGTAATACCGTTATTTTGCAGGCCTAATTTACCCCTGCACACAATATACCTATTTTCGGAGGTATGCCCTTGTTTCCTTGCTTGTTTTATCCCTTCACACAATTTTCTTAATCCTCCTCATCACATGTATTTTTGATGTTGCCTAGTATACAGAAAACCACACTACATGACTAACATACTAGTGACAACATTTAAAGAAAGAAGATACATCTTACATCATCTTTTTCAGGAGAAAAATAAATGACCTTGTGTGTTAGAATTTTGCAGTACAGTTCATTAAAGTCTACATATTTTACACTGTTTCTGATGCCATGCTTATATTTTCCCATAGTTTTTGGCACTCTCTGTTTTTAAACATGTTTCTGAGTAGTGTCCCATATTGCTTTTGGAAGACAAAAGTTATTTGCTATTTGCTGTACTAATTTTATGCTAATTAGACATGCCGATTTTTAGGTAGATATACTTAATTTTCAAGGGCCTTTGCTTATATTTGCAATGTCTGCAGGTGGGCCTTCGCTCATTTATTTCAATATCTGTAGGTGGAGAGGTATGACCAGCAAAGTAGGCAACATCAGTGTAGTAAAGTGTAGTATACCTTATAAAGCAGTTATCTTCTTCATTAGTATAGTGGTGAGTATACCTGCATGTTACTTGGGAGACCAGGCTTCGATTCCCTGACAGGGTTTAGGTGTACCTTATGGATAGAGGTCAGTCCCAAACTAACGTAACCCTTAGCTACCTCTTTACTAACATATCCCACCATATGGGTGTCAAAGGTCCCGTGGGACAAAACTGGATTTGCATGACTAGGCTTGTAAACACCCTAGTATTAGTTAGCCTAGTATAAACCTAAGAATCTTGGCAGTGTTTATTGTAACTTAGTAAGTTGCTATCCTTGGCTGCTACGTGTAGTGCTGTCACACTGGTTGCTGTCCTTGGCTTCTGTGTGTAGTGCTGTCACACTTCACAGCACTGACCCCACTCCCATCCCTGTTTGGAGTACCAGTACACATGAGAAACCTACTGTTTATTGAACTCCAGCTAAGCAGTGCACAAAATGTCATAAATGGAAGTTCAGCAGAATGCTTTGAATGCTACTGTTGGGTCACAGACTAAGTATCAGGGTAGAGTCAGACAACAGAGAGAAGATCAGCTCTGTGTGTGTGTGTGTGTGTGTGTGTGTGTGTGTGTGTGTGTGTGTGTGTGTGTGTGTGTGTTTCTCAGTTTCTACCTTTTTGCTGAGAGTGTAGAACCTCAGAATTAGAATGCAAAGCTGCACTATGCCTGTGAATAGTCCAGCCTATTTTAAGATAATATTTTAAACTGAAAGTTATGTTGTTGATAATGTTTTAAATATTTTGTTGGGTAGGTATTTTACTTAATAATTTGCAGCTATTTAAAATTATGCAAGTATTTATGAAATGCCTGAGTGAATATGCCATTGTAAGATACAGCAGAGTGATATGAAATTGTGTTCCTTTTTCTGCAACCATTAAATGCTTTCCTGTGAAGTGGTTTTGTTTGCTGTTCTTGTGTTTGTAGTTATAGTGCAAATACTGTTTTTATGTGCTGAGTTTCCAGAAAAGGAGTTCCATTTGTTTAAAAACTGCACTTTGATAAACTCTCCTATGGATTTATTTTATTTATTTTACTCTTGTTTACCGGGAATGTCCAACTGAGCATTTGTTCATTTTCAGTGGAGGCCCGGGGACAATATCTCCAAAAACACAAACATTCATAAATTAATACATAAAAATACATAATACAAAAAATTTAACAAAGCATTTACATAAAATTACAAAAACTATAAGCAAATATAATGTTTAAACAAAAAAAGATATCTCTGCTTATGAGCTAAATATTTACAATGCAATAAAACATTTGGTAGAAAAACAGTTTTGAATGCATGTTAAGCATGTTAAAATTGACAAGTAAAAGTTCAATTAAAATAAAAATTCACAAGAGATATACCCCCGGATTCAGAAAGCTCTGCATGGAGTGCAAGAATAGTGCAAGAGCTGCTGCATGCAATATGGCCGACGAGCGATCCAGGACTGAGCTTCCGGGACGTGCACGAGCTCTCCTACACTATTCCTGCACGGACACCACTGCTATATGCTAATTGCCCCATTTGCAGGTGAAAACTATGGAAATTAGGTAAATTAGTGATGCAGGAAGCAGGCAGGCATCTGTGCAGGAATAATGTCTTCTTCTTCTTCTTCTTTTGGCTGCTCCCATTAGGGGTTGCCACAGCAGATCAACTGTTTCCATTTCTTCCTGTCCTCTGCATCTTGCTCTGTCACACCAACCACCTGCATGTCCTCTCTCACCACATCCATAAACCTAATCTTAGGCCTTCCTCTTTTCCTGTTACCTGGCAGCTTCATCCTTGGCATCTTTTTCCCAATATACTCTGCATCTCACCTCAGCACATGTCCAAACCAACGTAATCTTGCCTCTCTGGCTTTGTCTCCAAACCTTCCAACCTGAGCTGACCCTCTAATATACTTATTCTTAATCCTGTCCATCCTCCTCACACCCAGTGCAAATCTTAACATCTTCAACTCTGCCACGTCAATCTCTGACTCCTGCCTTTTTGTCAGTGCCACTGTCTCCAACCCATATAACATAGCTGGTCTCACTACCCTCTTGTAGACCTTCCCTTTCACTCTTACTGGTACTCTCTGTCACATATCACTCCTGACACTCTTCTCCACCCACTCCATCCTGCCTGTACTCTCTTCTTCACCTCTCTTCCACACTCACCATTACTCTGAACTATTGACCCCAAGTATTTAAACTCATCCACCTTCGCCATCTCTACTCCCTGTATCCTCACCATTCCTCTATCCTCCCTCTCATTCACACACATATATTCTGTCTTAGTCCTGCTGACCTTCATTCCTCTTCTCTCTAGAGCATATCTCCACCTCTCCAGGGTCTCCTCCACCTGTTCCCTACTCTCACTACAGATCACAGTGTCATCTGCAAACATCATAGTCCACGGGGACTCCTGTCTGATCTCATCTGTCAACCTGTCCATCACCATTGCAAATAAGAAAGGGCTCAGAGCTGATCCTTGATGTAATCCCACCTCCACCTTAAACGCATCCGTCACTCCCACCGCAGACCTCACCACTGTCACACTACCCTCGTACATATCCTGTTCCACTCTTACATACTTCTCTGACACTCCTGACTTCCTCATACAATACCACAACTCCTCTCTAGGCACCCTGTCATATGCTTTCTCTAAATCCACAAAGACACAATGTAACTCCTCTGACCTTCTCTGTACTTCTCCATCAACACTCTCAGAGCAAACATCACATCTGTAGTGCTCTTTCCTGGAATGAAACCATACTGCTGATCACTAATCATACCCTCCCTTCTTAACCTAGCTTCCACTACTCTTTCCCATAACTTCATGCTGTAACTGATCAGTTTAATCCCTCTGTAGTTACTACAGCTCTGCACATCACCCTTATTCTTAAAAATCGGTACCAAAACACTTTTTCTCCATTCCTCAGGCATCCTCTCACTTTCCAAGATTTCATTAAACAATCTAGTTAAAAACTCCACTGCCATTTCACCTAAACACCTCCATGCTTCCACAGGTATGTCATCTGGACCAACAGCCTTTCCATTCTTCATCCTCTTCATAGCTATCCTTACTTCCTCCTTGCTAATCCACTGCACTTCATGATTCACTATCCGCACATCATCCAACCTTCTCTCCCTCTCATTCTCTTCATTCATCAACCCCTCCAAATACTCTTTCCATCTGCTCAACACACTCTCCTCACTTGTGAGTACGTTTCCCTCATTATCCTTTATCACCTTTACCTGCTGCACATCTTTACTAGCTCAGTCCCTCTGTCTAGCCAATCGGTACAGGTCCTTTTCTCCCTCCTTAGTCCAACCTTTTATACAACTCTCCATACGCCTTATACTTAGCCTTCACCACCTCTCTCTTTCCCATGCACCTTATCTCCTTATACTCTTGTCTACTTTCATCATTTCTTTGACAATCTCACTTCTTCTTCGCCAATCTCTTTCACTGTATACTGTCCTGCACTTCTTCATTCCACCACCAGGTCTTCTTGTCCTCCTTCTTCTTTCCAGATGTCACACCAAGCACCTTTCAAACCATCTCTCTTACTAGCTCTGCTGTAGTTACCCAGCTATTCGGTAACTCTTCACTGCCACCCAGTGCCTGTCTTAACTCTTCCCTGAGCATCACCTCACAATTACCCTTTTTCAATTTCCACCATTTGATCCTTGGTGCTGCCCTCACACTCATCCTCCTCTTCTTGATCACCAATGTCATCCTACAAACCACCATCCTATGCTGCCTAACTACACTTTCCCCTGCCACCACTTTACAGTCTCCAATCTCCTTCAGACTGGCCCTTCCAAATAAGATATAATCCACCTGTGTGCATCTTCCTCCACTCTTGTATGTCACCCTATGCTGCTCCCTCTTGTTAAAATACATATTCTTCACAGCCATGTCCATCCTTTTCACAAAATCCACTAACATCTGACCTTCTGCATTCCTTTGCTTAACACCATACCTACCCATCACTTCCTCATCCCCTCTGTTCCTTTCACCAACATGCCCGTTGAAATCTGCTCCAATCACCAGTCTCACACCCTTGGGTACAGTCATCACCACTTCATCCAACTCACTCCAAAATTGTTCTTTCTCATCCATCGCACACCCAGCTTGTGGAGCATATGCACTAACAACATTCATCATTACACCATCAATTTCCAGCTTCATAAACATCACTATATCCGACACTCTTTTCACCTCCAAAACACTCTTAGCATACTGTTCCTTCAGGATAATGCCTATGCCATTTCTCCTCCCAGAACACCATGATAAAACTATTTGAAACCGCCTCTGATACACCTAGCCTTGCTCCCCTTTCATCTGGTCTCTTGCACACACAATATACCAACCTTCCTTTGGTCCATCCTATCAGCTAGCTCTCTCCCTATACCAGTCATACTGCCAACATTCAAAGTTCCGACCCTCACTATCATAGTCCTAGACTTTACCTGCCTCTGGGCATGCCTTCCCCCTCTTCTCTTCCTTTGGCCAAGTGTGCAGGAATAGTGTAACCTGCAGAAATGTATTTGGTTACTAACTGAATACATTTTTGCAAATTACAATACGGAGGCATGACAGTTCCAAAGAAAGTATGTATTCAATGTAGTAGGCATGCCAATGGCCAAATATATGGCCATTGGCATAAGAAATAGTTGCAAAATTATAAAAAAGAACTTTTTTTTTTTGGCCAATTTCGGCCATTTAAGCATAGGGCAGCGGTGTACAAATGGGATTGGCCCAAAAATAAGAAAAAAGTTGGAAATAAGTTTTTAAACCCAAATCAGCATTTTGCCATAATAGTCAATGGTGTGCGTAAGACAACAATACCAGGGAATAGTGGTTGCTAAGGGGGAAGGCTCAATGTGAGTGTGTTAACTATGAATTAGGATTCTGTTTTATGCAAATTAGGGGATTGATACTGAATCACAGATTTCGTCTCAGTGTTAGCTTGTACCCAACTGTGTAGGTGCAGCCACATCATGGTATAAGTATAAGAGGTAGATGACCTCATAAGAAGGAGTGTCATACATGCTGTAAACTTATTGGAGCTCTGTGGCCCGTGTTTGCCCTTAGCTAAGCACAGCTAAGGAAGGGGGTGTGTCTGAGGCTGCCTAGCAGTGTTTACATTGCCTAAACAGATGTGCGCACTGCGCACCGGGTTTTAAACAAAAAAAAAAAAAAGAAAAAAGGAAATATCAGCTCTGTTCACATCTGAGCACTGGGTATGCGCGCCATGCCTCGGGGCTTAAACAGGAAGGCAATGGGAAGGGAAAACAGCAGTAGGAAGGCAATCAAGTTGAACTAGCATAGCTGGCAAGTGAAATGTATCAGAATCAGCCAATTACACATGGAACAGCCTAGCACACTACTATAAACTATGCAAACACCTTCCAGTCTATTTTTTCCCCACAAACTCTTCACCACCGGTGTACGCAGACGGGGAAATTTTACCTGACAAAAATAATAAAATGTTAGGGGCTCCCGTTGCTCTCATACATCAATATGTGGAAGAGGCTGAGGGTGGTGAGGATGTGAATGCTGATGACCAACCCACAGTGAGGAGAAGGAGAAGAGTGTACAGATCCAGGGTAACCTACCAGGGGCTACATGAGCTGCAGATAGTGGAACACTATAGGGTGGACAGGGACCTCCTACAGCAAATTGTTGAGCTGTGCCGGCCATGCCTTACACATAGAGCCAAAAGAGGAGAAACCCATCCCAGTGGATACCAAGGTATGGATAGGCTTAAGAATACTAGCCATAGGTACCTTCCAATGGGCAACTGGGGATATCATGGGGATATCACAGGCATCAGCATCCAGGGTACTCCACCAGTTCCTGGAAGACATGTTAGCACATGCCAGTGAGCACATATATTTCCTCAACACCCGTGAGGCATTGACTAGCAATATGCGTCTCTTCCAGCTGAGTTGGTGGGTGCTACAGACTGCACGCACATACACATCGAATCACCACCCGGTGAGCGGGGTAGGGTCTACATAAACTGCAAGGGCTTCTCCTCCATCAACTGCCAGGTCATGAGCGAAGCCCAGGACATTATCTTGAATGTGTGTGCTGGCAGCCCTGGAAGCTATCACAACTCCCACATCTGGCATATGACACAGCTGTACCAGTTATTTGCCAGTGGGGACATCCCATATGACCATCTAGTGGGGGATTCTGGTTACGCACTGGAGCCATGGCTGATGACACCCATCAGAAATGCACACACACCTGAACAAGAACTCCATAATGAGGCACACGCACAAACCAGAATCATAATAGAGCATGTGTTTGGGATGCTCAAGTCGCAGTTCCGTTGCCTGGACATATCTGGTGGAGCCTTGCAGTACTCTCCAGCTACATGTACACAAATGTTCATAGTATGTGCCATGGTACACAATATGATCCTGCGGAAACAGCTGCAGCAGGAACAGCAGGGGGCAAGGCCACACAGCCCCCCACCATTGCCATGGCCATCACAGGAACAGAAGGACTTGGAGGAGGAACAACCTGAGCCTGCCCATGTAGGAAGAAGGAGGTGTGCCCAGTATGTCCAGGCTTTGGCAAAGAGGCAATGCATAGCACATACACTGACATGGTAGGGACCCAGGGAATGGCACCTCTCTCTGACTCGCACATACATTAAAAGGGATGCCAAACATGACACTACCTGTGCTTTATCATGAATAGGGAGTGTCTTATGCTGGCACAGCCACAAGGTAAGTCACTCTTCCTATCAATTGCTGAATGGAGTAGTATGTTCTGATAGTTGTATCTATGGTATGGATGTGAGCATGCAAGGGAATCGGGTAGCTGAATGGGATGGCAGCAGATAGTGGACACTTATACATGCAGCATGAAATCCATAACAAATACTGGTGTCAACATACTAAGCAGTACTAGACAAGGTGACAAATCCCACTGCAGTACATGTACTGGCCCAAATGTGTGTCCATAGGACACACACATGCATGTTAGTGAGGCTCACATATCCGACACCACCCTCAGCCAGCAGGACAGGTGTAGATGACCATAAAGAAAGGCTGGGCTAAGGCCTACAATTGATGGCAATGGTGAACAGCCCCCCTCCAGACCTACACAGACAGACTACAACAGGTCTGGCAGTTGTATGTTAGTTCTGAAGAGTAAGAAGTCTGAAACTGAAATGTAGGTCAATAAAACCTAATATCTGTACTCTACTGATATATCTCCAGTCTGCATGATAGGTCAGAATACAAAATGAAATGGAAGCCAACAGAGTACCTGAAATACCAGTGCAATCATAGCAAATGTTTAAAGTTGTCAGGTGTGCCCTCCCACCCACAGTCCTATGCAGAAAGGCAGTAACATGTGTAGGTTTAGTAACAGTGGAGCACAGATTACCTGAGCTGGCCCAATTTACAGGATAGATTGTTGCATGTGTACAATATGCAGGGGTCCGTGTGTTAGGTTGTTGTGTGTTCAATATTGTCTGGAAGTGGTAGACATGGGGGACTGTGTCTTGGTGGCCTATGGCCAGTACTGTTGATGACAGGGCCATGTTCTGACAACTGCAGTGCCAACCACAATGCTTCTCAGCAATACCCATGTCAGCAGTTGTCCATACTCACTCTCCAGATGTCAATATCTGTCACCGTCTGAAAGATGGTCATGCCATGAATGTGGGCCCAGACATACACACAGTACACAGGTAGAAGTACCCTAGACAAAGTGCATAAAATGTAACTGTCAGCTGCACACACCTTTGGAATTGTACATACAGGTTAGCAGCACATTAGTTGTCTGTGTAGTATGGAATACTGGTGTACTCTGGACAATCAGTAACAGACCACAAAAGGCACAGTTATGAAGTAATGAGAGACTGCCTATGTCCCTGCATGAGGCAGCACAAGGGGAATGTCCCAGGTATATCTGTGAGTCAGCTGCAAGAAGCTTCCATATCACACATGCACTCAGTTCACCCCACCATCAGCCACAGATTTATCACAGGTCATATCCTTGCTGTTGGAAATGAGTACAGTATGACCCCCCCCCTTCTGTATGGGAATACCCACGGAATGCAGCATGCTGAAGAGGCATCCCATGCAGGTATGTACCTAGCTGTAAGCAGCACCCTGCCAACATCCATACCAGTGGATTAATATGGACAGGAACTATTGCCATTAACACCTCGCACACTTACCCTATCACTCCAGGGGAATCCATTGGTTTGCAGCTTGGGAATGTAGGAGTGACAAAATGCACTGGCCTGCTACAGATGGCCTGCATCACTACCAAATGGCCTACAGTCCTCTGTCAAAGGCCTGTGCCTCACCCATAGTGCCAATGTATGTTATCTCATGGGGTCCCAACAAACAACATAACACAGTCAACAGAACACAAATTCAAGGCCATGTTGACAAATCCCAGTAGCATGCCCACTATGTCCTACTGCATGAAATGTGGACCAACCCCTAAATACTGCCGGGATGAAGGGACAACTATAGGAATACTTCTCAGATATTGCTCTCATAATGTTAGGAAGAGGATAGAATAACAGAGTGGGGGGTGTAGAAGCATGGACATCATGGAGTGTGTGAAGTCTGAAACTCTAATGTGTGCCCATACTACCCCTGCCTGCAAACCCAGTAATGGGTGGCTACAAACCTGGTTGTAAACCACAATGTGAAGGGGAACTGAAGAGAGATATATGAGCCCTGCCTCTGGGTAACCTGGGTGAATCTGTCCAGCTGAGAGGTATGGCCACAGCAGGATATGGCCGTTCTGTTACGTCAATATATGTACAAGAAGGGGATCCTCAGCCACCACAGTACCAAGGTGCTGGACCATTTACACTCACCCATCAACAAGTGTCTGCAGCTACCCCTCCAGAATGGGATGAGTGTGTAAGAATATGTAGGCAGCAGACCACAATACTGGACACAGCTTCATTCATCTTGTATTTACCAGGAAATAACTGTGAACAAATAAGTATATGTGTCAGTAGTTGATGACATATACATCACAGTGTTAAACAGTACATATGTCTGAATATCTCTGCTAACACCAACCATGTAACACAAGCAGTACAGACAGAATAGTTACAGTATCCCACTATCTGTCACCCATTGTGACTCCCTATTGTCAACCTATCTACAGATATCCTGCAGAAACAGGTTGCTAGCTGTAGGTGTAGAACACCAAACCCTGGACTGGAGTACAATCTACCTGGAACGGATTCACACACTGAACAGAAGGTCATACTGGGCATGCTCCTACACTTAGAGAAATGAAGCCCATGTCTGACAACACAGTGGACTATGCATATCTGTCAGTCGCACATGTCTGTGCACACACACCACATTGTACACCATTCATGCTTTGAACACACATTGATAGGAATACTCACACGTATCCAGGGCCAACACACTATAATATGTCAAACATACACACACAGAGATGTGGAGAAAAGAGACAGACAGTGACAGAGAGATTTCCATCATGAGGCCTGTACCACCCACCACACATCCAATTAGCCGATATTACATGATGTGCTGATGTCAATCACTGTAGACATTGCTTTTTGATTTTCTGGACATTGACACTTACTACTCTCCCCTCACCCCTCCTTTAGCACTGCTGCTGATGTTAGTCACCTTCAAAGATAACTTTGGAGAGCTCTCCAGCATATAAGCTTTGTGGTACTTAATACTATAGTGTAGCATACTAGTTAGGTAGGAGTTCTAATCCCAGACATGGCAACTGTGAAATTGTGTGTGTTTGTGTGAGAGAGAGTGTGTGTATCTTTGATGATACCCAATTTTCTGGACATTGACACTTACTACTCTTCCCTTACCCCTTCTTTAGCACTGCTACTGATGTTAGTCACCTTTAAAGATACCTTTGGAGAGCTCTGCAGCATATAGGCTTTGTGGCACTTGCGATAACTGCATAATACTAGTGTAGCATACGAGTTAAGTAGGAATTCTAATCCCAGACATGGCAACTGTAAAACTGTGTGTGTTTGTGTGAGAGAGCATGTGTGCCTTTGATGATATCTGATTTTATGGACACTGACCCTTACTACTCTCCCCTTAGCCCTCATTTAGCATTGCTGCTGATGTTAGTCACCTTCAAAGATACCTTGGCAGAGCTCTCCAACATGTAAGCTCCATGGCGTGTGCCATAAATGTGGAACAATGTAGTAGCAGTAACTACGTAGGTATGGGTTTGAATCTCATCCATGGCAAGTGTTTGTGTGTGTACATATGTATGTCTGTACCTTAACGATTTTGGCCCCATTTACACCCAGTACACATCTCAGAGCCTGACTTTAGCAGTCCTGCAGATATCATCCACCTTAGAAGAACCTGCCATCCCTAAACCATGTAAGATCAGTGGCACATGTGGTAAATGCATAACATAATGGTATGGAAAGATTGTTAGATAGAGGTTTGAACCTCACCCCTGGCAAATGCAAATGTGTGTGCAGGGTAAAATTATTTTCAGGATCTCTCACCCACCACATCACCCAATGCCAGTATTAACAAGGGCAGGTGATGTTCCTCACCTTAGAAGTATCTCAGGACAGCATCCATCCTATAAGCTCAGTGGCACGTGCAATAAATACGGTACACTATAATAGCAATACATAGCTAGGTAGGGGTTTGAATCTCAGTGCTGGCAAGTGTGTGTGTGACATTAGTTTCCTGTGTGGAGGTTGCTGGGATGGTGGGTTTTGCTAAATTATTATGTTAAGGACCTAGTATATGTCACAATGTCCAGCTTACAAGGACAACAGATGTCAAACACCAGAGAGGTTGGTGTAGACAATCCATAGCTCTACATGTGACATTATGGATTGGTGGACAATATAGGCAACCCTTCTATTACTCAGAGAACACTCTCCACCCACGTCTCATACACAAACACATTTGGCTAGGCAACAACCACTATATTGGTAGTTCCCTGCATATTTGCCTCACAGATAGTAACCACGGTGTGATTGTGGTGGACTACATAGCTGCTGACCACAACAGTGCCACTGACATCAGAAAGTACTTTGATGTGGTACATCTCCTGACTGAGTGTGTGTTATCCAGCAAGTAAAAGGATATGGCACCCTGTTCCATCCCCTCAATAGGCAAATGCCCTTTTGCTATGTTCCCCACTGGACACCTGCAACAACTGTAGAGACTACAAATGTAACCCACAAAGGGAATACCATGCCTTATACACATGCCCTGTATAGATAGATGTCACCAACTTCACTGAATACCCGTATCTTGCTGTCAATGTAGGTGCAAGCACGACCTCAGTTACACAGCCAGGTCTCACCAAATGAGGTCAAGAATGCTACATCAGAAGATAACAATTTGTCCAAACAACATGCCCCAGAGACCTCAAGTACACTTCCACATGTCAAAGGACATGCGTGTGGGACATGTGCACAATGCAGACACTGTTCTTGTTATGGAATATAGCTCACATACGTGGGAAGCAGTGCACATCACTGGCCACCCACAACAGTAACCCAGATGAGTGGATGGTGAATACAATACCCGCCCCTGAGGACCACTCCAGGGACTACACCCCGAGCCACACTGGGGACTATTGTCATGTGGCCTGATGCCAAGATATTCCCTTGGCCTAGCCTTGTAAAGCCTTCAGGCCCATTCACCTACTACACACCTGTGAAGCAATGAACCTATGGATCTCAGTACTGGCAAGTGTCTGTGTGTGTGTGTGTGTGTGTGTGTGTGTGTGTGTGTGTGTGTGTGTGTGTGTGTGTGTGGAGATGAATGATTTTGAAGCCATTCACACTCACTACACCTCCCTTTGCCCTACTTTAGCATGCCTGCTGATGTCAGTCACCTTGAAATAACCCTTTGGCCATGTTTCAGCCTTATAAGCTCTGTGGTGCAATAACTGCGTAATACTGTAGTATAGCAAACTAGGTAAGTAGGAGATCTAATTCTGATCCTGCCAACTATGCTAATGTGTGTGTTTCTGTGACAGAGAGTGTGTGTGTGTGTCTTTGTTAGCACCTGATTTTGTGGACATTCACACTTACTACACTTCACTTAACCCCTTTTAGCACTGCTGCTGATGTCACTCACCTTCAAAGATACCTTTGGACAACTCTCTAACATGCAAGCTCTGTGGCGCGTGCAATAACTGTGTAACAGTGTAATAGCAATACAGTCAGGTAGGGGTTTGAAACTCAGCACTGGTAAGTGTGTGTGTGTGTGTCATCAATATCCTGAGTGGGTGTTGGGGTGATTGTGTAATGACAGGATCCATTGCAGTGTGGGTTTTGCTACATCATTATATTGAGGACCTATATGTCCCAATGTCCACATTACAAGGCCAACATCTTTCAAACAATGCATAGGTTGTTGTAGACAGTCCACAGCCATAAATGTGTACAGCCATGTGCAATTACTATGTGACAGTATGGATTAGTAAACAATATAGGCAACCATTATAATACCCAGATACCACTCTCCAATGATGGATCATACACAAACATGCTTGGCTCTTACTCTCCTCCTTTCGTACTTTCTCTCTGTCTCTCTGTCTCTCTCTCTCTCTCACTCTCTCTGTCTCGCTCTCTCCCTCTTTGGTGGATGTGGAAAAGTACATCTGTTTTGCATAAGCAGCAGGTTGACTTTTGTAGGCAATGCTCATGATCAGCTGATGGCCTGTGCACGAATTGGAGTCCCCCACTTGCTAATTGCATGTGGAACAGCTGTGGTGTCATTCCTATAGCCAATTGCATGGAAACACATTCCTATAACTAAGCACTTCATGTGGGTGTTGGTCCTTTTCTTTCACTGTGAGCAGGACTTCATGTGGGGACAGAATGTAAGTATTGCTGTTCTACATTTGAACTGATGTTGGTTTAACAGGGTTTGTGTAGATATGGCTGTTCTACATGATTTAAAGTCTGGCATGATAGTGTTATGTGGCTGAGGAAACTCCTGGGCAGGCAGACTGGTCAGAGTTTTGAGTCTTAGATGTTGTGTGTTAGTCACACATTTCCTATCTTTAAAAATACAGCAGCATAATCTGATGATTGCAGTCAGTACATGGTGACATCCATGTGTGTTACTGACTTCATATCCCTCAGAAGAGGTATATCACAACAAACCCTGTTACACCAGGACATTTTTCAGTTTATCACAGCGATATGTCAATATTGGCCCTGTGTTTGTGCCTCTGTCCCCCAAGTCTGTCACCCTTTGTCCATATGTCATGCAGTGATAGGTGCTTATGTACAGTATATCATTATTTACTGACATCATTCCTGATAAGAAGCCAGTGATATATCAGACTGCTAGACATGTTATGTATAGTAGGCCTTATATTTGAGGACAAAACCTGGACATTCTATTGTAGTCTGTACAGTAGTGAGGTCTGTATACTTATGGTGATTGTTGACAGTGTCAGTATTGTGTAACAGTGTATTGTGAATATGTTACTTGGCCTATGCACAGACTGTGGTAGATGTCAGTGTTCTTAGTCCTGTTCTATCTGATGTTGCATGCTGCTCCAGTTTCTGGTACTCTGTCAGCGTATATGTTTGTAGGGCCAGACTAAGACATGTCCCATACCACAGTCAGGCATCAGACTACACTGTGAATTGGGCCAGTATATGTAGGGTTAGTGTGTGAGTGGCAAATATGAGGATGGTTTTGTTCACACAGTCCATATACTGTATTATTAATTAGGCTACCATAATGTGACTGTGACTATGTTGAGATTGGTTGTGGGTATGCACTTTCACACTGGTGTCTGTTACTCCATGCCGTTACATGCCTGTAGTGCCTGCTATATTTGCAAGTACATGTGTATTCCCCCATAGGAAACTTGGGTCAGTGTTGTGGCAGTCTGCCTGTAGTTTACACAGTGCTTTGTGACATGCCTAGCAGCTCAGTGTATTTACCTAGTGTGATGTTATGTCCAGATAGTTGTCAGATGTACTGTTGCCTGGCCACAATACGTATTGTGTATTTCTGAAAAAGCAGTGAGATGCTGTGAAGATGTATGTCACTAACTAGTGGGAAGTATGTGGGCTTGGAACCTCTGCTCCTCTGGTTAATATGTGTTAAGATAGACAGTAGGGTGTGAATACATCAACTATGTGAGCTTATCTATTCCAGTATTTGTGTGATATCCCCATTTTCATGTCAGAGCATTATCATGGGTTTCAGTGAGTACAATATCCAATGTGGGGTGTGGATGCTGGGTATACTGTCTTTACACCATGGTACCCCCAGTACATGTCCCAAGGTCCACTGTATGAGGACCGCTGTCACCATCAGCCATACAGGTAACTGATTACACTATCCAGCCCAGTGATGCATGTGCTGTGTGCAAAATCTCTGTAACAGAATGGATTCACTGACAAGGTAGTTAGCACTGCTAAACCCAGGTCTGTCAAATGTGTCTATGACTGTATGTGTTTGTCAATGTGTATATGACAGTATGTCATACTATGTATTATTCATTAACACCCAGTACATCCCCCATTACCATACTGTAAAAGGCCTGGTGACGTTCTTCACTTAACAGGAAACTCGGGACACACCTTACCCTAAAAGATCTGTGGTGTGTGCAATTAAATCCAAACACATTAGTAGCAATAAGTAGCTAGGTAGGGGTTCTACTCTCAATGTTGCCAAGTAAGAGTGTGCGTGTATGTGAAGGGATCTACTTCAGTCTGCAGGAAAATATATGTCCCAGGAGATCATTTGTCAGAGAACTAACTGGCTAAAGGTAACATTTCAAAGCAATCGTCTTGTGGAAATACATTCAAACAAAACAACTAGTGGATGTGTAAATACCCTCTTCCCCACTGTACAGCTGTACAGTGATACAGGAGTTAGTATATATACATGGGTGTGGCTACTGTGGCCACAGCCACCCACACTGGGGTTATTGTTGTGGGAATCCCCCTGCTTAGTGTACAGTTATACTGTACAGTTTATGTTAACAGGTTAAGTAGTTGTTAATCACACTATGTGTGGTTCTACACCAACCCACACCCTTCAAAGTGGGGGGGGGCTATGCCACCCACACCAGCACTCCAATGTTTACCAACTCCAGGACTGCACTACATTGGGGAAGAGGATATATACCCTGCCAGTACCATCGTCATTGACATTAAACTGGCAAACTGATTATTTCCTGATGTGATGTTTTGGCAATTTGGTCTGGGTGGAATTACATAGGCCAAAATGAGTTCACGGCAAAATGAAGTACATCCATGTGAACAGTATTCTCTGTGTATTGCATCAACACCAAAGCCTCTGTGTGTGTTACTGATGGACATTTGGTGTGTGCCACCCAGTACACTTACAATTGTCCACTGTAGGAGAGCTGCTGACATCAGCCAGCATTCACTCACCTGTATACACCCCTCAGACCTATCAGCCATGTGGCACATGCAGTAACTGTTATGCAGACCTGTTACCTGTGTTCAGCTGTACCCGGGATATGACACAGTCAATGTGTCACCACAATGCTACACCTCTTGTAGGACAGGACAGCAGACCAATATCCTGCTGACAGATAGACACCTAGAACACAAACAGAATACGTTATAGAGACCCCAATCAATCAGTGTTAATAACAGCTATAATGCATCATGGTTGGACAGCTACACACCCTGATGTGTAAGCATTAATCATTCCAGCTGAAAACACATTAAACAGCATTACATTGCTAAATGTTAGGACATTCACCCTGTGCATCAGAACCATATCAGTATGTCCCTGCATCGATGGTATGGATGGCAGGGATGTGGCACAGGTATCATCATATGCACAGGGTGTGTTGCAGGTTTGCCAGAGGCCTAGGCTGAGCCATTTGGTTGACATCATGTGTGTGGGTTAGGGGTTTCTTTATTAAATGGGCTGTGCAGATGTGGTGTGTGTAGGTATGGAGGTGCCCTAGCTGTGTTGGTGAAATGTGTGTATGTATGCACACATGTCTGCCATGTGGCTGCCCTATACAGGGGTTTGTTGGACAGCTGCAGACTGTACATGGCAGGGTGTACAGTTCACTGTCTCAGGCCACGGACATGGGAACTGTGCCTGCCAGGGGTTTCATGGGCACTACCAGGCAGAAGCCCAGATATGGTACTCTTCCTGATGATGACAATTGTCCACTGGATCCGTGTCCATGTTGAGATCAGCCAGGAACACGTGCACATGGCCTGCTGCATTGTGGTGTGGATAGCACTCCCTTGCAGTGCTGATGCTGGTACTGCCACTACAGGAGCGGCCATGAGTTGTTGCACATCCATGTAGACCTCCACCTGTTGGTGTTGCTGACCTACGTCCATGTGGCCACCACCCTACTCCCACCACATGCTCTACCACAGAGAGCATATGGTTGAGGATTCCCATCATCTCACCCAAACGTCTATCCAGGACCTCTTCAAAATAACGGTGGGCACCTGCAAGATCGTAGATGTTGTCAAGTACAGCAGATTGAGTAGCCCTCTGGAGCCTCAAACTCTGTCTGGTGTAACGTTCCATAAGTGCCTGTGCCTCCATGATGGCCCGAAACATGCGTCTGGTGACACCTGCTGTGGCACATCTGCCAGGGACATGATGGCCAGCAGCCCTCCTATGAGCACCTCTGTACAACTGCCTGTGTGGTACCTCGCCAGTCATACAGCTATGGCTGCTGTGTACAGACACACTTGCCATAGTCCCCACACTGTCTTGTACTATGCCACCACCCGCCAACTGTCCCTAATCTATGGCCACTGGTGATGGGGTATGTATGGGCATTGAGACTGTGTGCGGGGATGGTGTGGATAAAAGTGGGATGTCAACCGATGGCACAGCTTCATCCCCTGACAACCCTGCCTATGCCTCACCATGCCTATCATCATTGTCAGAGTCTGTATGGACACTAACTGACTGAATGCTTAGTGTCTGTTATTCTAAGAGTGTATTAGTTCTGGTTTAAGCACTTGGGCTTTGGGACAGTTATTTTACACTAAGAAGGTGTGGTCTGCACTCTTGTAGGAGGAGAGGGTAGATTCTGCCCTTCTGAGCTGGGAGTTTCTGGTTAAAGGCTTATTGTGCCTGCTTATTTGAACTGTTTCTTTCTGAAATTGGTGCACCTTGTTTGCTGTAGCATAGACTAAATTCAGACCTGCTGAATCTAGCTTTGTTTGTATAACTTGAGCACTAATCCAGCCCATCTTTTTTGGAGAAGGTTCCCCTGCACCCTAGTGGCAGGAGTGTGCAGTTAGAACTTGTCTGATCAAAGACTGCTGGAACGGGGCTCAGTTTTTAGCTTTTTATTGGTTAATTAGTTTAAATCAGTTTGTTCATTTGTTACCGTTATATTAAAAAAAATACACTTTATGCATCGCCGCTTAGCTAGGGTTAAACTATTTTTGGCGCCATAAAGTCTGCTCTTCAAATTTTCACTTAGAACCAGCCAGTTTTTTAGTTTTACCACTCAAATGTGATTCTCTGAGCTCAGCACTTGTTCAAAACTCATTGTAAGCATTAAATAAGCCACAAATTGCTACAGCACTCAAATTTCCTCACTTGTCTAGAGGAAAACAGTTTTTAGTACTTAAGAAATAAGCACCTATCCAGGCATGTCTAAGGGTCAGCTCCCGGTGTTTTTTCCTGTCTACCTGATGAATCTGGGTATCTTGGAGCAATGCAGCAATTGCCTCATGTACACAGACAACTCTCTCCTCCTACCACCCAACACTACAACCTGTGAGAGATGCACTTATATAGCCAAACTGGAAGCAAAGCTCTCTTCACCCAAGACTGGACTAGACAGTCAAGAGGAGAAGGTAAACACTTGCACCACACCAGACTCATCACATAGTCCCTCAAAACCTACACCACCAAAACACACACACACAGCAACACAAAACACACACCTAAATTCACAGAGGCTCTCAATAAAAATATGCTCAAGCAACAGAGACCTCCAAAGCAGAAACGCATGCAACCTCAACCCCCCCAACACAACCCAAATGACACATAGCCCACAAACTCAGTGTGCCACTCAACCACAGCCCATAAGGCATAACAACAAACCCAACACTCTAGTCATAGGTGACTCTATAGTCAGGCACACTGATGTTCCACTCACAAGGCTAAACAAGGAGAAAGTTACTGTCAGCTGCCTGTCGGGTGCCAGGATCCACCACATAACGCATGTACTCAGGTCACTCCACAACAAGTACAAGTATGACTCTGTCATTTTCCATGTTGGTGTGAATGACCTGAGACGTACCTCCCTGGACTACATGAAAACAGACATGGAGGAGCTCTCCGATCTTGTAGCCCAGGCAGGTATGACCCTAGCCCTGAGTAGCATCCTGCCATCACCCAGAATGATACCACAGTACAAGGACAAAATGATTGACTTCAACCATTTGCTAAGCTTCTGGTGTCATTCTAAGGGGAGCCAGTATCTGTCTGCCTGGGATGACATGATTGACAGACCACGATGCTTTGCCAGAGATGGCCTGCACCTGTCGCCCTTAGGATTCCAGATACTGGCTAAGGCTCTTGCCACCCCTGTAGTGCCTTTTTTAGGCAAGGTTCAAATGACAAATTCACCACCGTAACAGGTAAAAGCAAGCAAGCAAAATCTGAGGGTAATGCTACTCTATGCTAGAAGTCTAAATCTCAAAATGCATTCACTCGAGGCACTCCTTAAAATGGAGAACATTGACATCTGTACAGTGACAGAGACTTGGTTCAAGGCTCCAGAGAGCACCCCTGCATTAGCAGGCTATAATTCATACCACTGAAATACAACTCTGACCACTGAAAATTGAACTGACTGTGTAGAAGAAAAAACACTTGGATGAAACAAATATTTTTTATTCTCTCTAGCGCTTCGGTGTTGCCACCTTCCAGGAGTATCAAACATACAAATCTCAAACACACACTTTATATAATACAATCAATAAAGAACACACCCCTATACATCAATTAAACAATAAATTAATAAAGTCTTCCCCAAGGCCACTTAAAGTAAACTCTTCCAACTGAGTTCATTATTAAGGCCATTTGGGACCATAGTTTTATATTTCAAAATAAAAATGCTTTCTTTATATAACAATTTGTGTTTTAAAACATTTTCTTCACCACTACAACACTTTATACTTTCTAAAGCAGTGCCTTGCAACAAAGACACATCACCATCATGAAAAGCATTAAAATGTGTTGCGATAATCTTATTTTCCCTTTTATGTTTTACATCCCTGTAATGTTCTAAAAATCTGATGCGAAATTCCCTTTTGGTCTCCCCAATGTAGTTTGTAGTTGGAGGAGATTGTGGTTTCGTTATAATTCATACCACACCTTTTGGCCACCTAACCTGGACCGAAACACTAAAGGTGGAGGCGTGTCCATATTCATTAAGGATATCCACACCTCCAGGCTAGTTGCTCAGCATAATGCATCCGAGATTATCCAAGTGCAACTAACTCTGAGCAAGACTGCAATCAAAATTGTAACTTGCTACAGATCCCCCACCATGCCCCAGGATTCCCAATCCTCATTTCTTGATACACTGGAAAATATTAGGGTACAACCTAACACCCTAATAATGGGTGATTTCAACTACCCCACCATTAACTGGAAAAACTACTCATGTACCAACTCTTTTGCTCAACGATTTCTGGAATTCATAAATTCCAATGCCTTGGATCAACTTATCCACACCCCCACTAGGGGCAGCAATATCCTTGACCTGGTCAGTACCAACATGGGCGACAGGTGTTCCACACCAGAGGTCAATTCCTTGTTGGTCATATCTGACCACAAGCTAATCAGCCTAGACATCCACATCCTGCCCCCACCCTCCATTAGGGAAACCACCGTAAAAAATTTTTCCAAAGCCAACGTCACGCTTTTTAAGACAGAAGTGGCAAACTTCTCGACACCCATGCAGATGGACAATAGAGGTATGACTGCTGAATCCTACACAAATGCACTTTATAAGCACTTACACAAGTGCATGGATCATGCTATCCCTAACAGAACCAAGATACTATTCTCAAAAAAAAGGAAGCCAATCTGGTGGTCCCCTGCCATAAACAAACTCTACAACAGAAGAAAGAAACTGTTACTAAAAAGAGTAAAATCCCATGACTGGAAGAACTCCCTGGTCAGCCTCAGTAAGAAGCTGAGTTCCATCATAAAATCCTCCAAAGCTAGTTATGAAAACAAAATCACTACTGATTCTAAAGACAACCACAAAGCATTCTATAGCTATGTCAAGAATCTCAATGGCAACTCTCAGATCTGCTCTGCGTTACAGCACAATGGCACTAAATATACAGAACCAACTGATATTGCCAACATCCTGACAGATAGGTTCAGTGCTAACTTTACCCCCCCACCCCCTAAATGGCCCATCTCTATGCCAAAAGAATGCAAAGTTCTTGTAATCACGACTGCACAGGTAAAAACCACACTCTCCAAAGCCAAGAACACAGCATCCATGGGACCTGACAACATCTCAGGCTGCATTCTACATGAACTACAGAATGAACTGGCACCCCACGTAAGCACCATGTTCAATCATAGCCTCACCTCAGGCTTTGTGACCACTGAATGGTGCACAGCAATGGTTATCCTACTCCACAAAGGTGGAGCCACCACGGACCCCGGGAACTACCGCCCCATTAGCCTAGCGAGCCTGGTCTGCAAGGCCATGGAACTTATCATCATGGAACTTATAAATAAAGACATTGGTAATCTCCAAACTCTGGACCCCACCCAGTTCGGGTTTGTAAAAGGCAGATCATGTCTCCTAAACCTGATTGACTTCTTTGAAGCAGTCACCAAAGCCGTATATGGTTCACACAGCCTATCTAGATCTTGCAAAGTCTTTTGACACAACCCCCCCACTCTGAAATTATATATAAACTCACTAAACTAGGTATAAATCCCTATTTCACAGGATGTGTTGCCAACTGGCTCACTGACAGAACCCACACTGTGAAATTAGCAGACTCCAAATCTGACTTCAGGCCAGTGACAACTGGAGTACCATGGGTTTCAGTCTCGGGTCCTCTCCTGTTTGGGATCTACTTTTCTGAAGTACAGGCTAACACAGAATGTCTTTGGCTAATGAAGTGTGCAGATGACTGCAAACTAGGAGCCATAATTGAAACTCCTAATGATGTGGACATCCTACAAAAGGGCCTCACTGAGACAGATGCCTGGTGTCAAAGCCATGGCCTCAAGCTCAATTCCAAAAGGTGCATTGTCATCCCCTTTGGTAAAAACTCTGTACCCATGAGCTACCACATAGGTGGTAGTCTACTTAACACCAGAAGTGTGATAAGAGACCTTGGGACCCAGGTGGACAGTAGTTTCTCCTTTGATAATCACATCGCCACAGTAGTCAGGAAATCCTTCTACATGGCACACTTCATCACAAAACGTTTCTCATCCAGGAAAAAAGAGGTCATTATTCCCCTCTACTCATCACTCATTAGACCTATTATAGAGTACAACGCCCCTTTTGGTATGTACCTCACAAGACATCTACAACAACTGGAAAGGCCACAGAAATACCTCACAAAGAGGATTACCGGCCTCAAACAGATGCCCTATGCAGACCGTCTCAAAAAACTCCAGCTTTACTCCGTTGCATATCGCCTACTCAAAGGCGATCTCTGCCTAACATACAAAGCTATATCAAACCCAGAGCTGTTGGACATGCTTCATGTAAAGAAATCCCAATCCCTCCGAGCTACATACTCTAGGGACCTACACCTTGTCACTACAATAAACAGAACTGCTGGAGGGATAGATTCCTGTCCCAGTGACTTCCCATACTCTGGAACAAACTACCTATCTATCTCAAAAAAAGCTCCTCATTAGTACTCTTCAAGAAAAATCTTAATGATTAGATGGGAAATACGAAATTCACCCCAGGGATTACCTCTGTGGCTCTGCTCGACAGTGGCACAGGAAAATAATTTTCTTGGGTGGCGAAAGCTAGGGTACCTTTTTGGCTAGGCTTGTATAGGCCCTAGGGCCGATAGCCTAGTACCTACCTATGAACCTATGAACTAACATCAGTTTGCCTGCAGGAGGGACCCTGACCCACCTCGCCACCTGTGAGGGGCCAACAAAAAATGTAATTTAAGACCTGTGCATTATGGATTGCCTCTACACACACACACACACACACACACGCACACACACACACACACACACACACACACACACACACACACACACACACACACACACACACACACACACACTTACAGGTGAGGTGGCACAAAGATATTACACAGACCCCTCATTACCCAACAGTCAACATGCATGACATATGGCACTCGACAGCATGCACTGCAGCCATACTCAATCCTTGTTACCAACATTATACATCTCTGTGATGCATGAGTTGTGTTAGTAGGTGATGCCCCTTCCCCTGGAACACACTGCACCCATGGACACAGTATCGCTGTGCACCTGTACAGCACACTGGCATGTACTGTGCACCATACCTCATGAGTGTACACATCATTGCTGAATGTGTATATGTGTGGCAGTCATGTTTGCTCTGTTGCTCACAGCCCCTATGTGTTTGTCTGGCACATACCTGGGATGATATGAGGACTGATGTCAATAGTTAATGCCTGACCTCTGATTTGCATATCTCGTCATCAGCAATGCATGTATGAGCAATAAAATCTGATTAAACTGTCAACCTTCAAAGCTTAATGTGGATATGAGGAGTGTACACACCCTTGTTGACATGCCAGCCTCTTCCATGATATGCAATGTGGCCACAATACTGCATATGTTAACATTACACACACCTGCTATGTGACATATGACCTATGCAATCCAATGCAGTATCAAACAAATGTGTTAGTCGTGCAGATGCTGAATGAGATGCATACAATATGTGGGTTGCATAAGTGTGCACACCATTAACACAATGGTTTGTTGCAGCACCTGTTAAGTGAATTACAGCAGTCACTATTCCTGGAAGGGGTATACTAGCATGGCCCATCTTCACTTGCCATTATTTGGTCACTCCACAATACAAATGTTCCCCAACTCTGCCAGATTGCAAGGTCAGCTCATGTGCACAGCCCTTGGAGGAGTGCCTTCACTATTGCTGTGGAGTCAGGGTTATGTCTGACACAATTCATGACCTTGACCATGTTCAGATGCAGCCATTCTTTTGGATGCATGCTTCATTTCATTGTTGTGTTTCAGGTTTAAACCCCTCCCTATCCTCAGCCTTATTGCAGATGCTTGACAACTATGGGCCACACATGAGTGTTATTTTGCAGTGTTCCAAATTCTGAATGCCATGTCTACCAGCCTAGTTCTTGCTAATGAATAGCAAACCTACAGGTGTACACTGGCACCAGCTAGGTAAAAATGGGGATGGTGACCCTGAGGTGGAGTGAGGTGTTGCTTGTGCACCACATGTATCTTTATGAAAACTGTCTGTAGGTTTCAGCCTTGGTCTCATGACACTATTACACACTGCAACACATGCCTTTGGGAGACTTGAAGTTATGCATATGCTACCTGTGGAGAGCCCTGGATGATGTTTCCTGTGGAACAACTCTTCCGTCTGATTACTGTAACCCATAGGCCACACTTATGCAGATTCCTGGTGATTGTCAACACAGGTACTGCACAGACAGTACTTGCTAGACATTCCTGCAAGTCCCTCACTGTTGCTGCATGTTTCTGGGCAGTGTCTGTGACCAGTTTGCAACATGTGTTGTCATCTATTTTGGATGGGCATCTGTTTACTTTCTACATTAATGTTGTCCCATCCTTCATACACACATACATGACTGTCTGCACTGTTTGCCATGGTATATGCAATGGTGAGGTAAGGCTACTTTTCCCACTCCTGAGTGCTACCTTTCAGATATGGGATCCATTTCATGGTTTGTAAGATGTGTGCAAGCCATAGCTGCCTCTGTTGCAGGTGAGTGGGCAAATGTCATGGACATACTTCTTGGACAGCAGACCATTACTTGGGTGTGGCATTGAGGCCCTGTACTTGATGGAAGGTGTATACTCAAGAAGAGTGAATGCTGTCAATACCTCACAAGCTGCTTCCACAATATGTTATTTGGAGTGTGTGCACACCTATGCTTCCAGTGTTTGTTAAGGTATGTATTTCCCATATTTGTTGTCCTAACATAGGATTCCATATTGCACATCCATTGTTCATGTTAGGATCACATTTATGGTTGTAAAAGTGTGGAATGTGGTATTGTGATTTGCTGTTGTTTAGATCAGGAACAGTTGCCATTGTAAAAGTGGTGTATACACAGTTGTAACCACTGTATAAGGGTGTTTCAGACATGTCCCTACTTTAGGCCATTTGTCGCACCATTATGTTAATCTCTGTCCACACATCTTGCAATGACATGTTGTTAGGTATACTGCAGGACTCGTACATACCCTTCAGATATGCCACCATGGTGACCACTGTGATGCATTGCAGTTAACAGCAACAATAAGTGAACATGTACAGCCTGCATTATGGGTAGGTGTGTTAATTCTGTGCATGGCAAATAGCATGGCCATAACATGGCCGGTGTGTTGGCAAAGCTGAACAAAACAACTCCATACTCACCAGCTACAGGCTGCTGCCCCAGTTGTATACCAGAGGGACCTAAATAGTTGTGTGAGAGATGTAATGTCAGTAGCCACACCTGTGGCATTGGCACAGAGTGGGAGCAGCATTTCAGCACATCAACAGTACAAACCCACAATACTTGAGATTATGCATGTGTTCATTACTACACTGCAGCAACAGACTATCTTTTCTGACATATGCATGTAGATACTTTACAGATGAAAATGGATAAGCAACAGTGGTCTACTAATGTGCCCTGGGGGCTTACCTGTACATTCCTTGTCCATTGTGTGGGTGGCACCCACCTCCACAATGCTGTCTTCAGCTTGCTGGCTTGGCTGGTGGGTGCTCCAAGGCTTGCGAGGAGCTCCTCAGCATGTGTCAGTGGGAGCTGGATGGCATGACCGCCACCTGTGGCTAGCTGGTCCCTCTAACTGCAGCGGCTTGCTGACAGGCATGATGGATCAGATCTGTGCAGTAATGCCGCACCTTCTCATAATTGCGGTTGTGTAGGCCGACATTGTTTACCCTGTAGATGAACTCGTTCCACAGGGTGATCCTCTCCTGCAGATCCTAGGACTTGCACCCAAAGAGGATGGCATGATGGATTTATGAGGAACTGGATTATAGCATAATTTTCCAGGGATGTGTATATGGAACATTGTACCTGGAAGACATAGACAGGAAAAAAGTTCAGAGGACCTCATACAGTTGTCCACATGCACATCAAAAGTAGGTATTACTTGCAAATAATCCAGCCTATACCATAACACTGTAAGTTATCATGGCTTGTACATCTTGCATTACAGTCCTGGCCCTGACCTGTCCAGTTCCCCCAATGTTGGACACTTAATGGCATAATCCACTACACACCATTCATTTCTGTGTAGAGGGATGACAGTGGCCATCTTCCATGTGGATAGTGTGTGGATGGTGGCATGAGTGTGTTTGACAGTAGTGTGTGATGGGACTGTGAGCACATACCTGTGTTCATGTAGGAGGCAAACTGTGATGTTTTCATGCCCCATGGAGACTTACTGTTGTTGCCTTCAGTTGGCATTATGTCCATGCTCACCATTGATGTGGGTAGGAGTATGGGTGATGTGCATACCCCCCTGTACTACTGTTGTGGACAGGGTGCCACTGTTCCCACCTATCCTGTCTGATGCAGGTTGCCTGTATCCGTGGCATGTGTGTATGAGGTGTGGTTTACCCCCAGTACAGGATGATTTGTGTTACTGGCTCTGAGACTGCATACATATGTGTATACATGGTTGCAATTGGCCTTGGTTGTTTGCATATGTCTGATTTCTAGTCATAGTCAGCCTTACAGAAGGTCACCTGTGAACCTAAATGCTTGCTCAGATAGAGTGCACTTGCTTCCAAGTTGTGGTCTGCACCTATGTGCCCCTGCACAGCCACTATAGCAACCTATTATGTGCTTTGTGTCTTGGTGGTGTCCACCAAGGGGGATTACTCTATCGTTGGTCGAGGATGATTGTACAGGTAAGGTACTGCTGATTCCATATAGCTACAGTGGATATGAAGTGTACATACCCCTGTTACAATGCATGGTACTTGTGCAATTGGAGTATGACCCCCACAAAAGCACATGTCAACAAAATCCCCACCTCCGATGCATCCTATAGCCTGCTCAGTTCAATAGGAAACATAACAACCTGCCCTGTTGAAACATATAGGTTCATAGGTGTGTACTAGGCTAATGGCCCTAGAGCCTTTACAAGCCTAGCCCATGGGATTACCCTGGCATCATGGCACCCGACCTTATTTCCCAGTGCCTCTGTCAAGTAAAGCCACTGGAGTGATCCTGATGGTGAATTTTCTATTTCCCATCCACTCATCAAGATTTCTCTTGAAGAGGGCCAGTGAGGTGCTCTGCTTGACATGTATGGGAAGTCTATTTCATAGCATGGGCAGTCTCTGGGTTATGAACCTGTCCCTCCAGCATATGGAAAGTAATACTCAGTACAGCAAGCCAGTTGAATGTGTGTGCACACCCTTACACTGGTATGTTGTGTAAACACCTCCTGAGATGATTACAGCATCCGTGTGTCTTTGTTTGTACTCTAACGTCATATCACATCTTCACTTGGCAATGGTTGCTCACCTTCCATGAAACAGCTTTGTTTCTTTTTCAGTAGAATAGTACAGGTTATGGGTCACATTTGAGGTGAGAAATGTTTTGACATGACTTCCTGTGGTCTCATTGGCATACAGCACACAGACCTGGCATTCCAACAGGGATGTGTACACTTTGATATCCAGTGTATATGGGTGTTGATATAGCTGTTAGTGGTAGGCATGGACAGTGGGTCATAAGACAGTTGCACACTTCTCTGATTACTATGTGACAAGCATGCCTACTGTAGTACCCATATCAGTGTCATGGCAATGCAACAATCAGTAGCAGTAGACATTTTATTTTGTTGTATGCAGTGACAGTGATATTACACACATGTGCAACATGCACATCCTATTTTCCAGAGTACTTGTGACCCATGTTATTACTTTTGTGCCTTTCAACTGAACATACACATACACATGCTTGGGGGATACCTGTTACACATTTGTGTTCTATGTCATTAAGGCACACTGTATTTACAGTCTTGCACTTCAATCATATGTTTCAATCTGTTATACCAGGATTTCTGGTCATTGGTCCACCTCACTGGGTGACAAAACAGGGAAGTCAAATTTGATAACATATCAATATAGGTGCCATAACACAACTGTATGTGTAAGTGACTACAGATATCTGTCACAACTGTGAACTTTGTCCAGAAGAACACTGTACAGTTGAATGTTATTAATTCAATATATCACGTGCAGTTTAGCACACACATCTGCAACAGTGCTTTACTATGCTCATGCCCTATATAGGTATCCTAGATTTGAAATACAAACATGTAGAATATTCATATGAACAGGTAACATATGGATATGGGCAACATCCAATTAACTGGCCTAGCAGTGGCACAGGCATGACTGTTTGACAGACACTCTAGTGGCTTCCATATGTGAGCTGTCCTTTCCCAGGGTGTGTCAGGCTCCTCAGCTGTGACCCAACCTATCCAACTCTTAGAGCATCACATGTGGACAAAGCCTAACATTAGGGGGGATATATAGGGACATATCATAGATATGCCTATTACAAACCTATGAAGTTTATGCATGATACATTGAACATTACCATGACTGTTTTGAAGGTGGTGGGGTCTGAAACTCATATGTCTGTCATGACTTCATTACTTCCACCTTCAGCTATTTGCCAGAGTAATATAGATGTTTGGAGGAACAGAACAAATACTATGATGGCTAAATCTTGACATTCTGTGGAGATCTGCACAGTTGTCAGGTATGGCCCACTGCAGACAGAGCCAGATGCTATATCCATAGCATTTGTTCAGCAGGAAATCATTACAGCAAGTATTGATGGCACATATACATATTTCACAATCATCTATCACATTTTTACAGACCAATTATTACATTCAATTACATGCTTACATGTTGCACATACATGGTTTATCTTCATGTTCCTTCTGTGTACAGGATGTCTTCCTGTTTCATAATTCAAAGTTTTCTTTATGTTTTGTGTGTGTGTGTGTGTGTGTGTGTGTGTGTGTGTGTGTGTGTGTGTGTGTGTGTGTGTGTGTGTGCGTGCATGTCTGTCTCTGTGTGTATCTCTCTCTCTCCACTACTGGGATCAAGTTTGTTTGACTAGGTTGAAGCATGGCTTTTGTAGGTGATGCTCATGTTCAGGTGACGGCCTCTACACTGATTGCTGTTCCCCACTTGCTAATTGCATGCAGGCAGCTATGTAGGTCTTCCAATAGCCAATGTCATAGCAACCCACTACTATAAATAACTATATCATGTGGGCATTGTCCCTTTACCTTTCCTGTATGGAAGACATCCTTCCTGTGTGTGGGCAGCAGTGTTACAGACAGCAGGTAGCTATACCTCTTACAACAGGACTTGTGGACAAAGGCCAACTACATGTTTGTATAAGGTTCCAGCCCTAGGGATAGTGTGTAAGTATTGCTGTTATATGCATTGAATACTGCTAGTTTTACAGGGTTTGTGTGTACATGTTAATTTTGCATGGAATGCAGTCTGTCTGGATAGCTCTCAGCTGTGGGCCTATCCACATGATGGCCAGAGGATTGGCTGTTATGTTTTGTCTGTTCCCCACACAGGTCTTGTCCCTGACATATCAGTGGCATTCTGTCCGCTGATTGCTATCAGTACATGACAACATCCATTTGTGTTTCTGACTTCATATTCCTGAGTAAGGGTATGTTGCAACCAATCCTGTAACACCAGCAACATTTACAGTGTATAACAGTAATATTTCAAATATGGCCCTGTGTTTCAGCCTCTGTCCTCCACCTATATACCAGGCTTTGTCCAGATGTCATGCAGTAAGAGGTTGATAGGTAATGGTCTATCATTATTTAGTGCTGACATTCCTGCTATCATTCCAGTGATGTGGATTCCCACACAAGTTGTGGGGTAGGGTCCATATATATGAGGGCTACAACTGGACAAAACATGTGTGACCCTATACAGTCTGGACGTCAGTGTATGGAGAACACAGTTATATGCCCTTGTAAGACATTTTATGGGGGAGGGGTATTAAATGTTTTTAACCTAGGCTGTTACAACATGTGAGGGATATCAGTAATAAAAAAACATTAAGGTATATGGCTGTACAGTTACCTATTGTATTCTCTAAAGCCGACAATGTCGAATCCAACATTGTCGACAGGAGAATAGCGAAAGTGCAGAACGTTGAACGGGTAAATGGAAATCTCAGTAAGGGGAGATTTCCATTTACTTCAATGTAGTGCGGTCTCGGAGTTTGTATATTTAACTAGGGGGGGGGGTGTGGGGGTGCAGGGGGTTTGCCGCCCTGCCACCACCCTTTAGATTTTCTTTTTTTTTTATTTATTTTTTCTGAACATTCGAAATTTTAATGGTTCGATCATTAAAGGTCATCCTTTAGTGATTCGAACCATTAAACTTTCGATGTTCTAATATAGACCCAGCTGTACATTTTCATATGTTTCACCATGGGAACAGTGGTGGGCTGGAGCTTATTGTCTTGCACACAGTTCTGTTTGTCAGTGTGATAGAGACATTTTAAGTTAAGTATTGTTATATAACATATACATTTACATTGTGACAACTGATACATTTCCCCCTAGGGGGTTGAGTACAGAGTGTAATTGGAGGCTGTTGAACTACATCTGTAATTAAGTGTTGATTGATTCTTATCTTCAAGGCAAGTGTGTTTTTTACTGTTGTACTACTTGAGGGCTTTAGCCTAGACATTAAAGTATGTTATGTTTTGTAGATCACTGTATCATATGTTTTCTTTGAGACTTGCATTAATCAGTAATTATATATTTCAAACACCCAAATGCTATAAGAAATGGCATAAACAACTGAAATAGTACACAAATAAACATTTATATGTATACAAACTGTGTGTGGTGCAATGTCCTTTGTATTGTGTGTGGGTATATGTTTCATGCAATAATTCTCATTTGTAGGAAAGAATCAGACACTGGCCATTTGAAAAGGTGGCAAATGTAGGAATAATGGCTGTTTGATATGCTGTGCACCCTCTATATATACTCTCTTTATATATATATCTATAAGTATTTATATATGCATGTATGTGTGTGCATATATATATATATATATATATATGTGTGTGTGTGTGTGTGTGTGTGTGTGTGTGTGTGTGTGTGTGTGTATATATATATATATATATATATATATATATATATATATGTGTGTCTGTGTGTTTTTGTGTATGCATCATTAGAAAGTTTAGTGCTTCCACATTGTACATTCTTTATGGTAGACTGACTGTTCTGCATGATATGATAGAGAAATCTTCCCGACATCTTACAGCTGAGATGGCTTACAGGTAACTTGTTGTGGCTATGTTCAAGACTTGTAAGTGCTGGTTATTTTGTTGCAAGGCCCCCCATTTACAGTGCCTTTGGTCAGATGTATTACAGTGAGAGGTTCAGAGTGTGGATCCGATGTCCGAATGCACTACATATATATATATATATATATATATATATATATATATATATATATATATATATATATATAGACATGTATGTCTACATATATATATATATATATATATATATATATATATATATATATATATATATATATATATATATACACACATATAAATATATTTTCGCTACTGTTGAATGACTGTGCTGCATGATATGTTTGAGAAAACATCACACATATCTGCAGCTCAAATGGCTTAGTAGTAACTTTCTGTGGCTATGGTGTTCAGGGTCCTGGGTTTGAGACTTGCAAGGGCTGATTATTTTGTTGCTGGGCAAAACAAGGGCTGTTGGATATAGAGTGAGTAAGGCACTTTTAAGCAGTTGTAAGTGTGTTTGTGCGGCAGTAAGCAATGCTAACATCTGGTTAATTATGCTTACAGACAGCCTGAAAAGTGCTTAATCTGTGTAGGCATTGCTTAGTGCCGTGCAAACAGGCTTAATTGCACTTACTACTGCTTAAAAGTGCTTACTCCCGCTTACCCCCCATGCTAATTTCTTTAAAAGAAAAGAAAAAAGGGGTGATGGGAAAGTGGTGAAAAAGGGGGCACAAAGAGAGAAAGATAATAGGGAAAGTAGCTAGGGATGTGCAGGATGGGTGCCAGGAAGGTCCATAGCTGTCCATTTCTTCTACAGCAACAGCTGTGCATATATACTGAATTTGGAGGTATATTTGGACACTCAAACACCTGAGAGAGCGGTGAGGACTACAATAATGTGTTGTGAAGCTAATTAGACCAGATTACATGTCCAGTGGACATGTGTGCACAATGCACAGCTATGTATGGCACGAAATGTTTTTTTGAGAACTGATTGCCCCCTTTTTTTTTTTTTTAGGGTGAGAATGGGATATTGGAGAAGGATAGTAGGTATAGTTAGGGAAGTAGATTGGGTAGGAAGACAGACAAAACAGCATACAGGGGAAGTATATGACATGTGAGGGGTAAACACATTGGATGGGGAGGGGTGTTTGGAAATTGGAAGCCCATGAACCCCCAAATGGAAACAGTGGGACTAAGGTCCCCACCCATGGGTAGTCACCACTGCACCTTCACGGCCCCAAAGGTGGTTGTGCTGGCGGATGAGCAGGAGGGGCAGGCTGACCTTGTAATTGCGCCATGTGGCCCTCAAGCTGGTGTAGCTGATCTCCAAACTTCCTTCAGGGCATTCTCTGCACCAATCTCTGGACCTGACTTTGGGTGACAGGATCCTGTCCACACTCCCTCCCAGGGGGGAGATGAGCCCCATCCCCTGAGGAGGTTCCATCTGATGGTGGTGCAGGACCAGCGGACTAGAAGGTCCTGGAGTGGGTCCCAGATGTGCTGGGACCTGGTGCCATGGCCAGATGAGGTGGGAGAGGTGGGTCTGCTGGGACCGGCCTTCCCAAACGTGCTATGGTATTGCAGTTTTAGAACATATGTGGGTTAGTAATAGTCAAAACAATCCAGGATTAGTTATAACAGCATGCATAGATATTCCCATTAACCCAAAACACCAGATTTGGAATAGCTGCATAGCAAACAGAACACATGCATATATGGAATGACAGTGGCCATTACAACAGCATGCTGGTTACATTGATAGCAACAGGCCACCAATGATAATATTTCAACATGGAACATTAATAGAAACACATTTCAGTATTTGTTGAACAGTAGGACATATGTCCTAATAGTAGGTTTGGTGTAAACATACCCATTGATTTGTGTGTTTAGATTATTGTTGCAGATATGGTGGGGGGCGATGTCAATTAACTTATATATCCTTGCAGTACTCACAACTTTAATGATCATTGCTCTAATCATTACTCTACAGGTATTATTACAATACCCTATGGCCTTGGTTTGGGCAGTGGTATATTTGTACACAGTGTATACTTCAACTGTCTTATAGCTAAATTCTACTTCTCTTACCTTGTAGACCTATGGAGGGAATGTTTGTTAACACTTCCTGACTGTTTCTACACATATTCCCAGATTCCTAGTTCTCCATATGCACATACCTCTCAATCTCTTAATGCCCAACATCTGGGCAAAGTTTGACAACATGGGGTTACAAATAGGGACATATTTTAAATATTGCTCTTATAAACTTTTAGACAGTTGCTAGGGTAACAGGATTTGTTTTAATATACATTTTCTGAAGGATTTGAAGTCTGACACTCAAATGTATGTCATTATTTGGTGACTACAATCCTGAGATCATCCCACTGATTTGCCAGAAAAAAAGAGGAACAGGCCAAAAATATGAGCCAAATATCTGGACATTCATGGAAAATCTGTACATTTGAGAGGTATGATTATGCATACAGCGTACTACTTCTCCCAGGATTCGAACCATGGTTGTGTCTGCTAAAAATACAACAATTTCTGTTTCATCAGAGTGAGCTATTTAGACACCAGTGTTTGTTTCTTTAGTGTTTTCTTTCTAATTCTCTCTTGATTGTACAATCTGACCTTGTAATTACAACAGTCTTATACAGACATTCCTAGACATATTTTTATGTAGCACAGTGTGTGTGAAACACTGGTTGGCACAACAGTACTATTCTGATATCAGATGTTGGTGAATGCTACATGTCAGGCCATACAATACCAGAGTAAACACTACCAGTCCAGGATTTAAAACTTTATTGCCAGACAGTTACAGTTTTCTTATCTGAAAGACCTGTGGGGGGAATGTTTGTTAACAGTACCTGACTGTTTCTACACATATTCTCAAATTCCTAGTTAATATTATGCACATACCTCTCAATCTCTTAATGCACACACTCTGGACAAAGCTTGACAACATGGGGGTATAAATAGGGACGTGTTTTGAATATTGTTCGTATAAACTTGGAGAGTTGCTAGAGTAACAGCATTTGTTTTAATATACATTTTCTGAAGGATTTGAGGTCTGAGAATCAAATGTATGTCATTATTTCATGACTACAATTCTGAGATCATTCCAGTGATTTGCCAGGGAGACAGAGGTACAGGCCAAAAATATGAGCCAGTTATCTGGACATTCTGCAAAAATCTGTACAGTTAAAAGGTATGATTATGCATACAGCTTACTACCACTCCCAGAATTTGAACCATGGCTGTGTGTGCTAAAAATACAACAATTTGAGTTTCATCAGAGTGAGACATTTACAAACTGCTGTCTGTTACTTAATTTTTGTCTGTCTAAGTCTCTCTTGGTTGTACAATCCGACCTTGTACTTACAACAGTCTTATACAGACATTCCTAGACATATGTTTTATGTAGCACAGTGTGGGTAACAGTGGTTAACACAACATTACTATTCAGAGACTGCAACACTAAATGCCATACAATATCAGAGTAACCACAACCAGTCCAGGATTTAGAACTTTATTGCCAGGCAGTTATGATTTTATTGAAATATCACCTATATGGGACTATTACTGTTATAATGTCTGGTTTATTCAGTACAACCCACACAGTTTTTATACTGCCTGGTGACCTTCTACTACTTTATATTTATTTGGTATGACTACTACATGTAGGATTGTTACTCACTAGCCTCACGACGCAGTCTTTGCAGTCTACTGGCATGGGCTTCCTGATTCATAGCCTGCTCAGCTGCAGCTGTAAAGGGACTAGAGAAATATTTAGCCATACCTATCCATCACATACACAGGCTGGACTTTGGTAACCAGTTATTGATATGAATACTTACACACTGCTGGGACATCACCCCTCTGCCTTGCTTCTTGGACCCATTTGTCCAAGAGCTCCCTCTTCCTCTGCTTCAAGTTGACATAGTGGTGCCAGATCTGATCACCAGTCCAAGGGGTACCAGTGGCACTGGTGGGATCATGGATGAGATGGTCCCTGGCTTCCGCTTTATATTGGGAGTCCTGGTACTGGGCCTGCAGCAGTCTCTCATCATGGTTATTTACCAGGAGCCCTACTATGACCTTGGACTCCTGTATGCCTGGAAGCACATGCCCTCGCCAACACCTGCCATACTGCCTACAGTGGGAAGCTGCAACCAGTTATGAGCTGTATTCTTGCCTGTGGGGTTTAAATACTTCTGATTTCCTACCCGTTGCCATGATTGGATGGTTTTGAATATGCTGAGCTAAGCTACGGGCAAACCTGCTTAGCTAAGGTTGGCAGTGCTTAAAGGGACAGGTTCAGCACTGCTTACCAATGGGCAAATCCACTTAGCTGGGCTATTCATTGCTTAGCAGTCATATTTACACAATGCTTACACCTGGTAAGCAGAGCTGTGCAATGCTTAGCATTGCTTATTTTTTTATTTTATAGACTCTCTGCTGTATGGGATTGATTCATCATTCATTACGTATTATAGGTTCATAGGTTCATAGGCAGATACTAGGTTATTTTGGCCTAGGGCCTATATAAGCCTAGCCAAAAGGTACCCTGGCTTTTGGCACCCAACAAAATTATTTTCCTGTGCCACTGTCGAGCAGAGCCACAGAAGTGATCCCCGGGGTAAATTTCCCATCTCCCATCCAATCATCAAGATTTTTTTTGAAGAGTGATAATGAGGAGCTTTGTTTGATATAGATAGGTAGTTTGTTCCAGAGTATGAGAAGTCTCTGGGACAGGAATCTATCCCTCCAGCATGTTCTGTTTATTGCGGTGACAAGGTTTAGGTCCCTGTGGGTAGCTCGGAGGGATTGGGATTTCTTTAAGTGGAGCATGTCCAAAAGCTCTGGGTTTGACATAGCTTTGTATGTTAGGCAGAGATCACCTCTGAGTAGGCAATATGTGATGGAGTAAAGCTGTAGTTTTTTGAGACGGTCTGCATAGGGCATCTGTTTGAGGCCAGTAATCCTCTTTGTGAGGTATTTCTGCTGCCTTTCCAGTTGTTGTAGATGTCTTGTGAGGTACATACCAAAAGGGGCATTGTACTCTATAATGGGTGTAATGAGTGATGAATGTAGGGGAACAATGACCTCTTTTTTTCCTTGATGAGAAACCTTTTGTGATGAGGTGTGCCACATAGAAGGATTTCCTGACTACTGTGGCAATGTGATTATCAAAGGAGAGACTACTGTCCACCTGTGTCCCAAGGTCTCTTATCACACTTTTGGTGTTAAGTAGAATACCGCCTATGTGGTAGTTCATGGGTACAGAGTTTTTACCAAAAGGGATGACAATGCACTTTTTGGCATTGAGCTTGAGGCCATGGCTTTGACACCAGGCATCTGTCTCAGTGAGGCCCTTTTGTAGGATGTATACATCTTTTGTAGTTTTGATTATGGCTCCTAGTTTGCAGTCATATGTGAACTTCATTAGCCAAAGACCTTCTCTGTTAGCCTGTACTTCAGAGAAGTAGATACCAAACAGGAGAGGACCCAGGACTGAACCCTGTGGTACTCCACTTGTCACAGGCCTGAAGTTGGATTTGGAGTCTGCTACTTTCACAGTGTGGGTTCTGTCAGTGAGCCAGTTGGCAACCCATTTTGTAACATAGGGATTTATACCTAGTTTAGCGAGTTTATCTATAATTCCAGAGTGGGGGAATGGTGTCAAAAGCCTTGGCGACATCTAGATAGGCTGTGTGAACCACCTTACCCTCATCTACGGCTTTGGTGACTGCTTCAAAGAAGTCTATCAGGTTTAAGAGACATGATCTGCCTTTTACAAACCCGAACTGGGTGGGGTCCAGAGTTTGGAGATTACCAATGTCATTGTTTATAAGTTCCATAGCCTTGCAGACCAGGCTCTTCAGGCTAATGCGGCAGTAGTTTCCGGAGTCCGTGGTGGCTCCCCCTTTGTGGAGTGAGATAACTGTCATTGTGTGCCATTCAGTGGGTACATAGCCTGAGGTGAGGCTATGATTGAACATGGTACTTAAGTGGGGTGCCAGTTAATTCTGTAGTTCATGTAGAACGCAGCCTGGGATGTTGTCAGGTCCCATGGAAGCTGTGTTCTTGGCTTTGGAGGTTGTGTTTTTTACCTGTGCAGCCTTGATTACAGGAACTTTGCATTCTTCCTGTATAGAGATGAGCCCTTTAGGGGATGAGAGGGGGGTAAAGTTAGCACTGAACCTATCTGCCAGGATGTTGGCAATATCAGTTGGTTCTGTATATTTAGTGCCATTGTGCTGTAACTCAGAGCAGATCTGAGTGTTGCCATTGAGATTCTTGACATAGCTATAGAATGCTTTGTGGTTGTCTTTAGAGTCAGTGGTGATTTTGTTTTCGTAACTAGCTTTGGAGGATTTTATGAAGGATCTCAGCTTCTTACTGAGGCTGACCAGGGAGCTCCTCCAGTCATGGGATTTTACTCTTTTTTGCAACAGTTTCTTTTTTCTGTTGTAGAGTTTGTTTATGGCAGGGGACCACCAGATTGGCTTCCTTTTTTTGGAGGATAGCATCTTGGTTCTGTTAGGGATAGCTTGATCCATGCACTTGTGTAAGTGCTTATAAAGTTCAGTTGTGTATGATTCAGCAGTCATACCTCTATTGTCCATCAGCATGGGTGTCGTGAAGTTTGCCACTTCTGTCTTAAGAAGCGTGAAGTTGGCTTTGGAGAAATTTTTTACGGTGGTTTCCCTAATGGGGGTGGGGGAGGGATGTGGATTTCTATGGTGATTAACTTGTGGTCGGATCTGACCAAAGAGGAATTGACCTCTGGTGTGGAGCACCCATTTCCCATGTTGGCAATGACTAGGTCTAGGATATTGCTGCCCATGGTGGGGGTGTGGATAAGTTGATCCAAGGCATTGGAATTTATGAGTTCCAGAAAATGCTGAGCAGAAGAGTTGGTACATGAGTAGTTTTCCAGGTTAATGGTGGGGTAGTTGAAATCGCCCATTATTAGGGTGTTAGGTTGTACCCTAATATTTTCCAGTGTATCAAGAAATGAGGAGTGGGAATCCTCGGCCATGGTGGGGGATCTGTAGCAAGCTGCAATTTGGATTGCGGTCTTGCCCAGAGTTAGTTGAACATGGATAATCTCGGATGCATTATGCTGAGCAGCTAGCCTGGAGGTGTGGATATCCTTAATGAATATGGACACACCTCCACCTTTAGTGTTTCGGTCCAGGTTAGGTGGCCAAAAGGTGTGGTATGAATTATAGCCTGGCAGGTCCAGATGTGAGGTGTCAGTTTAATACAGTTGTGAAACCCCCATATAAATTTGTTTACTGTCCCTGACATCCCTCAATGTGCTTTCATTACATTTATTCATGTGTGACAATACTGTATAGGGCAGTTGTGTTTATATGGGGGTTTCACAACTGACATCTCACATCTGGACCTACTACAGTACACTGGTTAACAAATATATGTTATTTAGTAGCTAATTATAAAAAAATGTTTATGCACTGCTTTCACATGTAAAATGCAAATTGGTAACAGTGGGGATCTAACTGGGAATGGCTGCTTATAAAGCATATGCTGTAACCACTACACTATTACAGTACTGCTTATACTGGATGTCTCTTGCTGTTTAACTTCTTGTGCTGTTTAAGCTGGACTAAGTGTAGCTAAGCAACGGGCACACCCATGCAGCTATGCTTAAACTTTATTGCATGTTTAAAAAAAATTATATGTTGTGTTTTTTTATTTGTACCCTTCAGAATATCCCTACTAATGCAGAACCTGTTATTCTATCAACTTTCTGCTTTGTGAGATGATTGTCCATTTTGGATTTGTCCACATTCCTTACTCTGACGGGTTGGGAGGTGTGCACTATATGCTTATGCTAAGTGTGTTATTCTATCAACTTTTGCCTTGGTAGGGACGATTGTCCCTTATGGCTTTGACCAGATTTCATATCCTGATGATTTGTGGGTGTTATGAGCGTTGTCATTCATTTTAAATTGCAGAAAGGCAATTCTGGAGTGCAGGGGGTGAGTGTATTGTGGGATCTCTGCTCTCAGACACACCCCCTGTGCTCATACACAGAACCATGTCCGTTTTAGAGCACGGCAGCGCACCTTCATACATATGCATGGCGCGCTACTGTGCTGAGCAGGAATGGTCCCTGCTGTGCAGGAATAACTTATTCCTGCACGGCTGCTTGCTGAATCCGGGGGATAGTTATAGGGAAAAAGGGAGTACAAAAGACAACAAGTAAAGCAAGAAAATATAGATACGATCAATTGAAGGGTAAAATAGTAAGCCCACAGTATAGCTGGAACATAGTAGCACATAGACAGAGAGGCATAGTGAGCAGGTATATAGGATAGGAATATATATTTCAACCAGGTTTGGTACAAGAGCATAGACAATTGTTAAGGTGTTCTTTCCGAAGATATTTAAATTTGGAGTAGTTGGTAGTGTTTAAGATTCCTTGGGACAGTGAATTCCATAGATTGGATATATGGTTTGAGAAGAGAGAAAAAACAAAACTGTAATTGGATTTGATAGGAGGGCCTGAGTGATCTAGGGCAGTAGGACTGAAACAGGTTATTAAGAGAAGGACAGCTTTTAGGATTGTAGAATATGGAATATGTAATGAGTGAAACTGAACTGATTACAGGAAAGTAGGTTAGGGAGTTCATGCCATTTTAGGTGGTGTAGTGCAGTACAATGATGAGATCTATAAGGGAGGTTAGAGCTAAATCTTGTTATTTTATTATAACAGGTTTCAAGTTTATTTTAAGTCAGTTTTTTGAAGCTGGTGAAGAGTAGAGATGCATTAAGTAGAAAGGAAATAAGGTATAAAATGGCTATTGCTTTTCTAGTGGTGTCTTTAAGGAAGGGCTTGATTCTGTAGAGGAGTCCTAGTTTTATGTATACTTTTTTGATTGTGATTGCAAGCTGTGTATCATATTTAAGGTTATTATTTATGATCACCTCTAGCAGCTTTGAATGTGCCGCAGGTTCTATTATTGTGTTATTAGAGGAATAGATGGGGAAAGGGGATGACTAGGCTTGTGGTCTGTTATTGATAAAGAACACAGGTTTGGTCTTATTGAGACTGAGAATGTGAAAGAAAGTTTTCAGTTTCATTAAAGGCAGCCTGAGTTATATGATTAAGAGCAGGTAAGGAGGTAGCTGAACAAATGAGGGCAGACGTCTTCGGCATATTGTATAATTGTAGCATTTTTTTGTAGTATAGGAGAGTTTATTTGTAAAAAGAGAGAAGAGTAGTGGTCTAAGTATGGAACCTTGAGGTACTCCCACTGAGACAGGTAAAAGAGAAAATAATTGATCGTGCCATTTTACTGCCTGTTGGTGATCTGATAGGTAACATAGAAACCAGGAGAGTGTAGAATGGGATAGATTTAAAGATTCTAGCTCATGCAGAAGTTTCTGATGGGAGACTGTATCAAAAGCTTTTGACATGTCAAGAAAGACAGAAGATACTTGGAGACCAGAATTTCTAAGCTGATTAATAATGTTAGTGAAACTAATGACAGCTGTGGTAGTACTGTGCTTTGGCCTAAAGCCTTGTTGTGATAGAGATAGTAAATTATTGTCAATAAGGTATTAAAGAAGTTGTGTATGAATACGTTTTTCTAAGATCTTAGCACAGGGGGAGAGGATAGCAATAGGTGTATAACTATTCAGTTCTGTGAATGCTCCCCTTTTGTGTACAGGGATAATGTATAACATTTTTCATAATTTTGGATGTATTGTTCAGAGAAACACCAATTGATTAAGATAGAAACTGGATAAGAGATAGTGTCTGATGCTATTTTAAGGAATTCATTTGGAAGCTGATCTGCAGCAAGAGAGGAGGGTTTAAGTCTGGACAATAGTTTTTTATGATACTATATTATGTACAGGTTTAAGATAGACAGATTTATTGTTGTCATTTTGCATAGGTAGTACTAAGGGGGAGTTATTATTGTTGTGTACCAGAGAAAGAATGGAGTTAATAAAGTGGGAGTTGAAGTGAGAGGCAATGCTGTCTATAGGGCTGGAAGTGGCTGGGTCAGGAGTTGTGATATGACCAGGGTTTGTAAGGTTTTTGACGGCTTGCCAGAACCTTTGAAGATTATTTTGGTGGTTATTCTGTATATTTTTATACTTTTTTTTTGTTATTTTTGATTTGTGTTTTGGCTAGCTTACATAATTGTCAATATCTGAGCATTTTGTCCCTTAGTTTAAGGAGGTTTTTGGTATCCTTGGTCAGCTAGGGTATCTGTTTTGCTTTGGTGAGGCATGTTCTCAGGGGAGCTAAATTATTTAAAATGTTTAGAAATGTGTTATTAGAATACTCTACAGCTTAATCAAGGTGAAGGTACTTAAGGGGAGACCAATCACAGTTATGAAGTAGAGTATTAAAAATTTCTGTCTAGAAGTTTCTTTTGCTACATATGAATTTTTAAACAGTGTTTTAAGTGGGTGTATCTGTATTTTGATTAGGTAGGTGGGAGTGTGATCACTTAGTTTGTCTGTACGATAACCAGTATGGTAGCGGACGGAAGGTTTATTTGTTAAGGTCCAGTCCAGTATAGATTTTTTGTTGCTGTGCTTATCTTTTCTGGTTGCAGATTTAATTGGTAGAAGACATGGAGATTGATAAAATTGTTTGGGTTTTTGGAGGTGAAAGAGGACCAGTCAAGGTTAAAGTCCCCCATAATTATAATTTCCTGTGTATATATAGAAGCTACCCAGCTAAGAAAGTCTTCCCTACTGTTTGGGTTGGTTTCAGGGTATGTAAGTTGATAGGAGGACAATGTGTTTGTTAGGGTTAAGTTTCAGGTGAGTTACAAGTATTTCTAGATTGTTGTTGGCTGTGTAGTTTATTGTTAGATGTTCTAGGTAGAGATTATCTTTAAAAAGTATAACTATGCCGCCACCCCTTTTGTGAAGTCTGTCAAGTCTATAGATGTTACAACCTTGTATTAATATTTCAGTATCTTTTATGTGTGGTTTCAACCAGGTTGTTGTTATTATGACAATATCTGGGAAACACATAAAACCACACCATAGAGATGAAATAACCTTCACGGAAACAATATAAATTAAAGTAAAGATTTAATACACTTGAATATAACAGAATATTAGCTCTTTTGTTTTAAATCCCATTACAACTTCTTTAGATAGGGTATCTGAAGAAGTTTTAACGGGATTTAACATGAAAGTGCTAATATTCTTTTATATTCAAGTTTATTAAATCTTTACTTCAATTTACATTGTTGCCGTGAATATTATTTCATCTCCGTGGTGTGGTTTTACGTGTTTGCAGTTTGTTTTTGGTCTTTTTAACATCTGGGGAATATTGAGAAAGAGTAGCATTAAAGTCAGGGATTTTGTTGAGTATATGTCTTAAGTTCATGTTTAGAATAAGTAGATCTGCATTATTAAGTTGGAGACTAGAGATGTTGGAAAGGAGTTGTGTGTTTTGTATGTCATTATATCTTGGATTTACTGTGACTAATCATGTGTCATTTAGTTGACATGCAGTTAGTCTAAACACACTATCAATACAGTAACACTCCAGATGTGATAAAACATTTTTTTTCTGTAGGGGCAAACCTCCTGTACCTCTACTGTTGGGGGCAAGCCCCCACATTCTCTGATCTCAAAATATAACTACTCTAAGGATGCACAGACTCACAGAAGAGGTAAAATGTGGAAAAAGAAATTAAAACAGCTTTGCATTTACCTTCACACTTTTCTCTGACTGCAATAGTTAATGTGAAACCAAAGCAGTTCAGATGCAGCAAAAGTTAACTTCAGTAAACTAGCAGTCTATTGTTTCTACAACAGAAGGCTTATTGTTTTAGTCTGTCATAAAACATTTCTGTCGTCAACTACTGTTCTACGGCTTGTTCCATTTTCCTGGAAATTTCTGTTATCACATTTTAGGTTACACAAAATCTATGAGCATGAAGTTATCTTGTAGTTCTTAATCAAAAATTATTGATGAAACATTGTTTTTTTTTATTCAAACAGGTCAATAGTGTCTCAACTATTTTCCTGCAAGGTAATGTGGCTGCTGGATTTGAACGTGCTGGATTCAGAATTAAAGGAGAAATCTGTCCAGGTAAAAATAATAAGTAAAAATATAAGATAAGAAACTACAAACTGGCATACTTTAACCCAGTTCATACATTTGTGGGGTACAAAATGCTGAGACATTTCTAGATGTTGCTCGTGGTAATAGGATTATAGGACTATATAGCATGAGAGTGAAGGCAAATGAGCATCCTTTGACTCTCACAGGAAATCCACAAGTGAAACTATACAATTGTTGGCTTTGCTCATTTTTTTTATATTTTCAAATTACTTTAATGTGCATTGGTGTACAAAGTCTGAAAGTGCATTGAGCAGTACCTTTCTAGGAATGCCTTGCAGAAGAAGATTGTCCCTCCCATTATTGGGTCATGGCTGTAGTTAAGTCTTTAGCAGTCACTACAGGAGCACTTTCAGTCTAGGTACACTAATTTACAGATTTCTTAAATTAAACCATTGCCTATCCTTGTTGTTCCCCCATCCTTCTACACCCATCTATTCACACTCCCCAAACAGTAGCACTCAGTGCCTTGAATTTGCCATTAAATTCCAGCTGGATTCACTATGAGTTCTTGAAAGAGAACTCACTATTACAAAGCACCCAGTACAAACTTAAACTCCCAAATGTATACCCACACTGAACTTGTGGTCAAAATCACATTTTTGTAATGGTTAAGACACCTGTACCCTCTACATGGGGTATTCACCCCTTGTTCCTTATATATAATATTTCCATGCATACAGTTTCCTTGAGTGGTTAGACAGTGAGTGTCTGTAAAAATTCTATTCCATCCAGGGTGTTTTTTTCATTTAATGTCCTCTACACTTAAGCACATTTCCCCTATAGCATTCATAGCCTTCCCTCTTCTTCTGTGTGGGAGATAAGGGTCCTAATGATTCAACTTTTCATGCTACAATGACCTCTGTGATGTCACCTAATTTTCTCTGTCTTCCTCCTTTTCTTTTCTGAGAATGTCATAAATGCATATTCTTTGCTGTTCATTTTGTATTCTCTATAAAATATTATATTTTGTTAATGGATGTGGGAAACCACTGCGGTGTTTCCCAAACTAACCACAGTCAAAATGATAAACTTATCAACCTTCAACATCTTCTGTTAAATAAGGGATTCTTTTCCTCTGTTACCCATAGATCTCCCAGGTATCTGTAAACCCAGAGAGATGTTTTTTTGCTTTGAAACATGTGTTTGTTAAATAGGTTTATTGATGAATGCCAGGCTTGGGGGTCATTTTAAGCCTGGCCAATAACCCATAGTCAAAATCAAACTTTGTATCTTGTGTCTATGAGGTGAACACCTTAAACATTATGCCAAACCCAAATTATAGTCAAACTATAGTCTCCTGTTAGCTACTTCTGTAGCTTTTCTGTGTTTGCTTACTATCGTATGTATAAATTAAACTATATTTATTTTGTGAATAGTTGATTAGATGTAGTTATGGATGCTCCATCATTAAAATTGTTTGTTCTTTGCTTGCTTTATGTACTTCAAAGTCAATTAGTTTGTTGTTACTTGGATAAGGTTAAAAAAATGTACCCTAGTGGTCCCATGCACCTACTTGCAGAAAATAAATAAATAAAGAAATGTATCACTCAATAAACAAATTTACAAACAAATGAATAACATAAGACCCCAGTGGATGAGTTGAGTAGCCAAGATGGTTGGTAAGGTGCAAAACATCAACTTTATGCAAAGAGAATACATTCCATACAGATCTCACAAAATGGAAACCACTGCATTAAAATGTGATGTAAATGCTACTGGTAACCAGAGCAGCTGATGCAAAGCTGGTGTTATATGAGAAAAGTAGGGAGTGATAGTAGGTATCTGTGTCACCTCCATCTGCATTACCTTACAATCGCCTAGCCCCAAGTGTTTTGCACTGCAAGAGTCCCAATGTGACAAGATCAGTGCATAAATAATAGTAGAGAGATCCTCAGGTGGAATAAAGTGCTTGATGTGGGCAATATATTTCAGATGAAGTACAGGATTTATCAGCAGAAGACATTTGGTCCCCCCCTGGTGGCTGGTAATTCAAGTCTTACATCCTTAACTCAAATACCAAACTTTTTTCTCATTAGAACATATAGGGGTCTATACTAAAAGACTGAAAAATTAAAACCGCAAATGCCTAAAGAGCGAAAGAAACGGAACCTCGAACTTGCTATTGTGGGGGGCTGTGCCCCCACAACCCCCGCTAAATATATATTCCAACTCCGAGATCGCACTACAGTGAGGAAAGGGCAAATATTCCAATCTTCACTGTACCGCGATCTGACAAACAGCACTTTGCGGTTCCGTTTTTTTTCATTCTTTAGGTGTTCGTGGTTCTGCTCTTTCCATCTTGTAATATAGACCCACGTATAGCAGTAAGGCATGGAGCAGTAGAGGGTCTTGATATGGCACAAGAAATCACAGCCTTAGTCTTACATAGGTGGAGCATAACATGACTACTCTCCTCCCCCAGTTGAGAAAGGCATGCAACTTTTCTTCAAGTTTCAACAAGGAGCACCTAGATTCATGTGGATTCAAGAAGAGTAACTGAATAAAAATGATACTTTAAATTTCAGCTTTGAATGACATCTGCAAGTAGAAGTATACACTGTGTATTACCATAGGGACAAACATAAAATCATACAGAACCCTGTAACAAAGAGGGTAGGCATCAGAAGAAATAATATCATAAACCATTCCATGAGTAAGTTCAGAGATGAAAGAGGCAAACCACCCAAGTATTGTCGAAGAAAAATAACAGCAGGTGCATAAATATTCCAAGAGGGATACATGATCCATGAAGTTATTTATTTATTATTTATTTGCAGTTGGTTTACCAGGATAGTCCATTGGGCCAAAATAAATGTTTTCAATGGAGTCCTGGGAGAAAAGCTCCAAAAACAAGTAGCAATGTTACAATAAGGTATTTGGTTACAATTATACAATTACTATGGAATAGTAAAAAAAAAATGAAGGAAACTTAGAAATACAGCAGACTAGTGAACAAATATATACAAATATTACAATCTTGTATAGCTGAAAATAAAAGATTTACAATATAGAAACTGAGAAGCTTTTACAACTTAGGGTAGGTTACCCTTGGGGTATCATTCATGCATTCAGGATGAATAGCTTAGTACAAGCAAGAGAAAGATATATGAGCTGACATAGAATTTTTACAATATGGAAACTGAGAAGCTTTTTCATCTTAGGGTATGTTACACTTAAGAGGTACCTTTCAAGTATTCAGAAAAAATAGCTTAATACAAGCAAGAGCAAGACTTATGAGTTTAGGAGAGTAAGTGGAAACTCCCATTATGAATAGGGGAGGAGAAGTGGAAATTTCCAGTATGAATAGGGGAGGAGATTATGTGGGGTGGGAGCAGGAGCATTCCCACTGGGAAATTAGGTGTGAGTGAAGGGATTTTTTGAATGAGAAGTGATTTGTGATGGTACGAATGGATGGGGGTAAGGAGCTCCAGAGACGAGCAAGGCTGTAGGATAAGAGATTTTTTCCAGGGGGATGAATTGGTTTATACAATTCAATTAGGTTTTGGTTGTTAGATCTTAGTATTCTATCAGGGAGGTGCATTTTAAAGGTAGAGAAAAGGGAGGGGCAGAGGGAAGGATTGAAGATGAGCTTGTGTGCAAGAGTCAGTTGGACGTAGGTGAGGTGGTTGGGTAGTTCTAACCATTTTAGTTTGTGGAGAGCCGAGCAGTGGTGTGAGGAGGACTTATGGGAGGTAGCAAACTTGGAAATTTTGTTATAGCAAGAGGAGAGTTATGTTTTTAGTGAAGATTGTAGGTTAGTTAGGAGTGGGGCTCCATAGAGGAGGGAGGGGATGAGAAATGTGGTAGATAGGGTGAATTTGGTGGAGGGTGTAAGATAATGATTCTGTCGGTAGAGCATGCCAAGTTTTTGGTGTTTTTTTATATTTAATTGAAGGTGGGAACTAAATTTAAGCTGACTGTCAATTTGGACCCCAAGCAATTTGGCCTCAGATACCAGTTCGAGAGGTGTATAGTTATGACTAGTAATAGAGAAATTACTTGGATTGAAAGAGGTAGCTTTAGAGGGGGTGAATACCATTAATTTGGTTTTGGAGGCATTGAGTACAAGGTGATATGTTTTCATCCATTGTTCGGTGGTTGAGAATGCATCTTGAGTAAGCTTTAGAAGTGTGGGGATGGAGGTAGCAGAACAGATAATAGTTGAATCATCTGCGTATTGGATAATTTTTGTTAAATGGATGGAGTTGTGGAAATCATTTATGAATATATTGAAAAGAAGGAGACCCAGTAGAGATCCCTGGGGAACACCGGTTGGGGTGTTGTTGAAAGGGGAGGTGGCTTTTTTCCATCTTACTGCTTGATATCTATTGGATAAGTAGCTAGTGAACCAATTCAGAGGGGAGGGTGACAAGTTAAACTTGAAGAGTTGAGTTAGTAGTAGATTGTGGGAGATAGTATCGAAGGCCTTAGAGAGGTCTAGTAAGAGAGTAGAGACAATGTGGCCAGAGTCCCGGGCTTTGTTCACAGCTTCTAGGAAGGAGAGAAGGGCGTCATAGTACTGTGACTGGGTCTGAAACCATGTTGTGTTGGAGTTAGTAGGTTATTGTCTAAGAGGTGTGGTAGGAGTTGTAGATGGATACACTTTTCTAAAAGTTTAGAGACAGGAGATAGGATAGCGATGGGACAGAAATTAGTGATATTGTTGTTGCTGCCGCCTTTATGCAATGGTACAACAAAAGCCTTTTTCCAGATTTGGGGTACTGAGCTTTCTTGAATGGAACGGTTGATTAGAATGCTGATGGGGTAGGCAATGGCTTCGGCAGCTATACTGAGAAAGTAAGAAGGAATGTTATCAGAGGCATTAGAGCATGGTTTTAGTTTCTGAAGTAGTTTTTTTATGGTGGATGTGGGTATAGGTTTTAGTGAGAATGGTGGAGAAAGGGGGGAGAATTTGAGGATGTTGATGATGGAGAGGAGATAAGGGGAGAAGCAGTGGTAAGGGGTGAAAAGTTGGTAGGGGAGGATGGGGGTGTAGTGAGGGATGTGGTGGGGTTAGAAGATGAAAAAGATGAGGTTAGTTTGGAGATAGAATCAATGAAGAAGGTGTTGAATTGAGTGGCCAAGTCTATGTCTGGAGCGTTAGGGTCCTGGCTGGGGTTATCTGGTTTGCTGGGATTAAGGAGGGTGGAGATACATTTCCAAAATTTTTGAGGGTTTGTTTTATTGTTGTTTTGGAGTATGGAGAAGTAATTCTGTCTATAAGCTTTTTTACTTTGTTTCTGAGTGTTTTGTATTCATTTTGGGCTAGGGGAGTCCTATGTTTCTGATATGATGACCATGCCTTATCTCTAAGGTGCATAGTTGCTAGTGTGTTTTTTGTTAACCAAGGGGCAGTTTTGTTTTTTATTTTTATGAAGGCATGTTGCTCTAAGAAGTTTAACAAAATTGAGTTGAAGTGGGTGACTGCTTGTTCCAGGGGTACAGTTTTTAGGGTGTTCCATTTGATTGCTTTTAGAGAGTTGGAAAAGGTAGTGGGGTTGAAGTTTTTTGGCAGCGAGTAGTAATAAAATTATGAGTAAGATGTAGGGGAGAGGCAAGTCGGTGTGTGAATGTGGGCAAGTGGTCACTAAGGGAATCAGGTAGGGTGCCACTATTTGAGAAGTAATGAGGGTGGCAGACTAATATCTAGTCTAGGGTACTATCACTGGAGAGGTTTTTTGAGGGCTGAGTTATGGAGTTGAATGTAGCCAACAGATCAGAAGAACCAGGAATGGATATCAGTGTTGATCTCTGTCCAGAAGGGTTAATTCATCACTCTACTGTTGGTACTATAACTTCGTAAAGCCAGATGGAAGTGTTGAGGTAACACTTCCACCACATTCTCAGCAACTTAACATACAATAGGAAGGTAGAAGACTGCGTAAAAATGTTCAAGGTTGTTCTAATTAAATACTGGTTTCCTAAAAAAAATAAGTTTAATTAAACACTGTTTCAAAGCAGATGGAACTCCCTCTCACACAGAAGAACAAACCATTTTGAAAGTAATTGGATAGAGTACATCCAGGCAGGCTTTGGCAAACCTGGCTCAAGGGAGCATTCATGTCTTGAGATTAACTTAATGCCTCGGCCTAGCCAACATATCCAAACTCTCACCACCCAAAAACTAAAGACAGAGATGGCCTTAGACTGGCACTCTAGAAAAAAGGCTCCATGCCCCCCCAGTCCACCCCATCCTGGCCTACTCACACTGTTCAGATTACTTTTTTCCTCTTCCCTTTTCTCACAGTAACACTTTATTTTTTTCTGCAGATATTTACTCACTTGCAACATGTTCTATCTAGGCAAAATTTCACTTTAATAACCATGGAGAAAACAACTGCTTTCAGCCAGGGATCTAGATTCTTTGAGATGCATTTTAGAGTTTTTTTAACAACGTTTTCATCCAATAGCCTGAATGAAAACCATAATCAAAGAAAGGAATCAGTCTTATTCAATTTTTTTTCCTGCTCCCTTTCAGCACACTCTAACTGACCAAAACTACACTGTAATAACTGCAGTGGAATAAATGTGTTAAACCAGGGTTTAGGGGGCACTATGCTCTCAGAAGCCATAAGGTTTCTATATGCTCTGAGGTGGATCTTAGAGTTTTTTAAACAACCTTTTCATCCAGCAATGGCCTTAATGAATGCCATGATTTAGGAAAGAAACTCAGTCTTTCTCTTTGATTTTGCTTTTTCTTGCATCCTTTCAACACGTTAACTGAACAAGACTTACATGTAATAACTAAATTAAGCTGGGGGTCTGGTGGTTGCTAGTCATCCAGAAAACATAGAGTTATAGATGCTCTGAGGTGCATTTTATAGCTTTTCCCCAACCTTTTGATCTAAGGATGGCCTGAACAAAAATCCTGTGTAAGGTAAAGAAATTAAATTTTACTTTTTTATTTCAAGGAAGAAATAAGTTAAATCCACATTCTAATGGTTAAAGTTGACCAATCACCAATTCAAAATAAATTGAGAAGACAAATGCTTGTGAGGCTATATTAATCATAAATTGGAATAGTACATGCCACCCTCTCCACTCAAAATTGGTAGTCACTTTCTGTATATTCCACTCTGGTATTAAATTTGGATGAAAAATTTAAGCCACAAATGCCAACAGTAATATATTCAAGTTGCTGCTGCGATATATATATACACACAGTATGCCTCCACACCCCCACATCAAAGACAGCCACGTTCTGATGCCAGAATGAGACAAAACTGAAAAAAAAAAAAACAAATAGAACATAGCATATTTGCTGTCAGACTTTTATAAACAGCATGCTTCTTTATTATCCCCAAAATATAGCTACCTGGTTATCTAGCAGATGTTTGCTTGTGAGGAAACTGAAAGAAATGATTACAATACTGCTTCCAACTTGTTACTTATAGACAGTATAGTGCTTCTATATAAGCTATAGTGACTCTATTTCAAGATATAGTGACCTCTGAGGTTTGGGAGGAATGTTGCAAAATAATGACATCTTCACATGCCCCTCAAACATATTCAGCAACTTTCTGTGTGCACCTATGAACAGGGCTAGTTTTAGACTAAGTGGGGGTTCATGGCAAAGGTGACTACTACACCCATGTGTGGGTGGCAGCAGGGTCAGTTATGTTCATCTAGACAATTTGCACTATGCAGTTATAGCCACTTTTTCATAAATTTCAGATGTCTGATTTTGATAAAAAAAATGATGGCCATGTATTGTTGCAAACAGTTACCACACACACATTAAAATATTGCACATTGCTTCACATACTTATATTATTAGTCATGGAAAGCCAAAATAATTAGCAAAGAGCAACAGGCAGCTAATCATTTTCATCTACAGATGACAGTTACAAGTATACCTACTCTGTGCATTATAGTCTATCTTACTTCACACAAATGCACACTAGTCCTGAAAAGCCAAATAGTGACTGTTTAACTAATTAATTGACAAGAGGACAAGTTACTTTCATCTAGCAAACTTCAATTCCTATCCAGCAGTTATAGCCACAACTTCTGATGGCTAAGTAATATTATTTCATCTCCAAAATTCACACAAAAAGCTACCATGCATTAAAGAATTCCACTCAAAGTTGCTCTGCTCAAGTCAGAAAGCTGGAGAAATATTGGCAAAATGTCTGGTTGCCCACTGCCATTATCATTGTAAAATAATAATAATAATAATAATAATTAGTTATTTTATCACACTATTCCTCTCATCTCAGCTGTCCAAAAAATCATAAAAATCGAATTATTGCCAAAATATATGGTTGATCACTGCCAGCATCATTGTAAAAATAGTAACACTTAACTTACTCACTGCACCATTCCTCTCATTTCAATTGTCCAGAATTCTGCAGAATGCTCCTGATTTTGTCTCAAATTTTTGGCCTCTGTCCCTCATATTTTTTTCTGGTAAATTTCTAACCATTACAGTCAGTCTGTAAAGCCATGTCTTGATGTAAAAAAAAATTCTTTTGAGTGGCTTTGGGCTTGCATTACATTACATCTCTAATCCGTGACCTTGCAATGTTCAAGTTTAATGTGACAGTTTAACTGAAGTACCATCCATAAGGAACATCAGCAAAGAAACAAACAGGAAAAAGACTTAGATCTCTGGATGGGAAACAGAAAACTTACCCAGGACTGCCCCCTGTATCACTTTGGACAGAGGCAGCTCCTAAATGCTTCATCCCATGCATGGGTCCCCTCAAAGTATCCATGGTATGAGTCAAGTTATTCTCATAAGGGGTAATATATAACTATCGACTATGAGAATGGTAAGGACATTTTAAAACCAAATGGAATAGGTTAGAGTACAAAAAAAGAAATTGGCTAGGCTTAAAATGACCCACAAGGGCAGCTAGCCTGGTACTTACCTACAAAAATGCATAGTGCCCTAGGCAGCTGCTTAATTGGTCTATGTGTAAGACCAGCCCTGTCCAAAGGCTATCATATTAGGCCAATTAATTGCTCTATGGCACTGCTAAAGAGAGTATCAGTCCTTAAAGATTACCATGTAAATGACAAAAGAAAGTAAATGAGCAGTGGTTTCACAGTCTGAGGCTGAAATACTTTCTGTTTGACTACACCTGTCTTGTATAAGATTATTGCCTTCTTATGGAAGATTTTTTTCTTGATTAACAGAATAATATTCACCTAGCTTAGGTCTGTTTTCCAAAAAAAATAATATCCTATGAGATTTCCACCTTCAGGCTTCTCTTCTACAGGCCCTGTGCTCACAGTCTGGCCATGGTTTGCAAACTCCAGCATAGATAAGCTGTACAGGGAAGGAGAGAGTATGATCCAGTGTACCACTACCATAGTGAAAAATTAATAATATCTCATCCCAAGCCCATGTGACTCACTAGTATACACAGTGCTGTCCTTTACCAGATGTTAAGCTCAACCATGACTAACAATTTCACACAGATTCCTGTACTTGACCATTGCAAAATCAGGTGACTCACCAAGAGGAAGCTTTTGATGGAAGTGGATCAAGCAGTGGTCAGACTGAGTGACTGGCTTCAACATTAAATATGAGTTGATCATGTCCAGGTGAAAAAAGACTTAGCAAATTGCCCTTTCTCTCATTTAAAAACTCAGGCTTGGGATAGAGGGTGCTGGAAGACAGAACAATTTTTTTTTTCACATAATCTTGTCTAGTCACTGTTGTGCAAATATTGTACTCTTAACAATGCCTGTGATATTGGGTGTCACTACTTTTTAATGAACAGATTCCAGCCTGTGTAAGAAATTTCAGAACCTACTTGTTGTGTTCTGTAGCCTCTGAACAAGCTATCTGAAACAGAATGAAAAGATACTGCAAATCCTTGTTGAAATTGTCTGGTAAACTTGAACTATAAAGATTTCAGGAATTGTCATTATATCAGTTTCTTGGATTCCTAATGAATGATCGAATCCTAAGTATTCCTACTATACAGCTGAATGAGTCAATGACTCTGCACTAAAGCATCTGTGCAGGTATATGGCCACTAAATCTAAAAAAGCTGTACTGCATATCATAATGCTGTGCAAAGGAGAAGTTCAGGAAATGCATGCGGTGACAGGTGTGTATTCTGAGAGCCCCAGACAGCCCCAGTCTGTGCTCCCAGTCATGTTATCAAAAATACAAAGAAGTGCAACAGTAAATGCAATCCCCACAGGCACATTCATGTGGTTTGCAAGTTTCTGTCATATTTCAAAAGGTGCCTCTTATGTAGAGAATGGGAGACACATGATAGAAAAGAAAGGACACAAGAAGACAAATGCTTAAAAATATTAAAGTAACATGCCTAATCAAATATCTCCACACTATAAAGCTCTGACTTCACCACTGCACTACACCAACTGGTTTGTGAAACATTCCCTGCTGACACTGTGTATATCTACTTACTGTCTGCAGGTAATATTGATGATTCACCAACCATTTTGTAGTCAGTTTTACGAGAGGAGAACAAAATGCGTGGTCTATTACACTTTAAGTTGTCCTGAATGATTTCTGGCATAAGTGTGGGTGATTTGGTCCTCCATTAAAAAACACTATATTTCATAGTTTACATAGAAGTGACCTCTGCCTGTTGCATAAGGAAATGCCTAATCTGGTTCTGTTTGAAAGTCTATGAGGTGCACTACCTGGCAAGACAACACCAGATCATGGAGTTTAATTCTAGATATAAATGTCAACAATTAAAAAAAAAAAAAAAAAAAAAATATCAGCTCATTGCACGGGGCTCTCTATACATCTCAGTGTAGTAAACTGGGGTTACTGATGTTGCAGCAGTTAAGTTTCTTGAAAACCAGTAGGCCATAAGCTTGGAAAAGGAACCTATGAAACTATGAATCTATAAATAAGAACCGCAAGACAACAGGGCATCATTACACATCATATTCCCAGAAGGAAATGGATGTCAACCAATTACCATGTAGTGAAGCTTACAGAACTGCTGCATGTACTCTTCTTACATTATTTTCATGATGCTTGAAGCTGTGAAAAGTCAGAAGGCCTATCAGACAAAAGATAAATTCAATGTCATTACGAAGGAGCAATGCTTTTACCTGTGATTTGTGAGTAGGATCCCAAAACAACAGAATGGGAGAACTGAAGGCTCTAAGAAAAAAAAAGACTTGCATGCTTAATATTTATTAACATTCGAGGTAAAGAACCCTTTCCTTTGCATTTGGGAAGTGTAAGCCTACAAAGTCAGCTGTGTGCTCAGTCATGGATCCTAGGATTCAGAAACATACTCAGAATGATCGTGAATTGCCTTCCACAGATACTACTTGTAGCACGAGACCCAATCTCATTCTCAACTAACAAAGTGAAAACTCACTGCTTTGGTTGCAGTTAATTATTAATTCCACACATCCCCAGAACAGGACCTGCAGTGAGAGAGGGAAATCCACAATAGCTATGGAGGCAGCAGATGAGAAAAGTGCCAAATGGAAAGGAAGTATATACTTTTGCTTCTGTACATGCACTAAGAAGTGAGAATAGGAAAAGAGCAGCATGCTACTTTAAAGGGAGCACAGCACTGCATAAATATGTTTTTTCATCATTTTAAGGGTGGAAATGAGAGTGTAGGACTCTAGGAAAAGGGGATAAAAGAAGAGGAAAGCAAATGAGGTAAAAAAGGTATGCAAAAATGGGTGGGGGAATAGGATATATATATATATATATATATATATATATATATATATATATATATATATATATATATATATATATATATATACATATATATAGGGTTTACTTCGTTTGTAGGACGTTTCAGTACTTCGAAAACCCACTTGGTCGAGCCCAGTTGTTCGAAGTACGAAAACTTCGAAAACAAAGTACGGAGATCACAATATGGCACAGAATGGGAATATTCCCTTTTCCTTGCTGTAGTGCAATCTCGGAGTTGGTATATTTAAGTGGGGGTGGGGGGCACAGCCCCCCTCATGGGGTTGCAGGGGGACATGCCACCCTGCAAAACATGTTTTCTATGTGTTTTTTTAGTCAGCCGATCCAGCAACTAGGCTTCAGAGAAAGTGCACTTTCATTGAAATGCACTTTCTCTGAAGTGGGCATCTACTTTGTTGGTTCGATGTAACGTATTTTCGAACAAACAAATTAGATCCATATATATATGTATATATATATATATATATATATATATATATATATATATATATAGTTTTACTTCATAAACACGAATTGCTGAAATATCGAATTTCAGAAATTCATGTCCATGAAGTTGAAACTTCAAAATAGCGAATGTGCATAAGCGCAAATAGGACTATGTCAGATTCGCACTTATGCATGTACGTTATGTTGCGGAAGTGTTTGGCTGGGATGGTGTCTGCTGTTTAAGGTGAGTGAGCATGTGTGAGTATTTTTCTAACTTGTATGAGTGGGTTAGGATGGGGAGGTGGAGGTATGATTGTGTGTGTTGGCTGTGTGTGATTATTTTTTTCTTTACTGTTTGTGCGATCTTGGAGTTAGTATATATCAGTAGGGGTGGTGTGTAGTGTAGGTGTGTGTCTGTGTGGTGTTTTGTTGTATTTAATTGTTTTGTGGTGTGGGTGTTATGGTTTGTGTGATGTATTGTGTATGTTCGATGTTTTGGTTTCATGATTGTGAAGTGTCGGTGTTGTGATGGTTTCGGCTTTATACTGTCGAAATGCTGAAATGCGATATTTCAGCATTTCGGTAATATGAAGTGAAACCATATATATATATATATATATATATATATATATATATATATATATATATATATATATATATAGGTCTACTTTGAAACATCTAAAACCCATAACATCAAATTTCATAACATCTAACATTACAAATCACAAGAAAATAACATCCCCTCCACATATAATGGCTCCAAACTACCAAACACACTTTTTACTACGTTTCTGCAGGGGGGTAAGCCCCCCTGCACCCCCCATGGGGGGGTTGCTCACCCCCCCCCGTAAATTAAATATACCAACTTCAAGATCGCACTACAGTGGGAAAAAGTTAATTTCCTAACCCCACTGTATCAAGCCCCCCCTGCAGAAACATAGTAAAAAGTGTGTTTGGTAGTTTGGTGTCATTATATGTTGTTATATGTGGAGGGAATGTTATTTTCATGTGATTTGTACTGTTAGATGTTATGAAATTAAATGTTATGTGTTTTAGATGATTTGGGTCTTAGATGTTCTGATCTCAATGTTATGAAATTAGACGTTATGGGTTTTAGACGTTTTGAAGAGGACCCATATATATATATATATATATACATATATATATATATATATATATATATATATATATATACATATATATATATATATATATATATATATACATATATACATATATATATATATATATATATATATATATATATATATATAATTTTTTTTTTTTTTTGTGGTACAGGTGCCAATTTTTTTCTCAAGAGGAAAGTATGGGAAGGATTTAAAGGAAGGGAAGGTAAAAGGTTGAGGGTAGGTACCATTGTAAACACTCAAACAAATAACAGAGACTGCAGACTGACAGGTGAGATGTTGACACACTGAAGGAAAGGGAAGACAATGGAGTTAGAGAAAGAATATAAACTGGGGAGAGTAGGACAACAAACAGAAGAGGACATTGACACAAAAATGAGGGCTATACTGGGATGGGGGAATAGGATGGCTATGGCTTGATATACCTCACTGCTTGTGTGATCTCAAGGGGAAGCTCAGATAGCACTCTGTCCACCCTCCAGCCTGGATCCAATTGGCAGGACTGGTCAATGATGTGACTTTATAGTTGCAAGAGGAGCCTTTTCAGGTGGCTAATGCAGGCAGCCAGCCTCTAGTCTACTAGCTTCCCATCAGCTTCGCCAGATCCCTAAAGGTCACAAACTTACCACCCCTGCAGTGCCACCAGTGGGAAGGATAGCTCTTTTAGCCAGTGAAGCATTACCCGGGGCAGGAGAAGTGGTCACCTTATTGTCTTCCAAGTAGTCACCATGGATGCAGTCTGTGATTTTGCTTGGTTATATGCAAAGGCTGGCTGGACCCACTGGGAGACTGTGGACCCAGGCCTAGCCACTGTAACTGCTGTGGAAGCTGTTTTACATAATTGCAAAATAAAGGGAGAGAAATGACATAACAAATATAACAATATGTTAAAAAAGAAAGGAAAGTGACAAAGGAAAGGAGGTGAGAGAGAAAGACAAACTGGTATAAAATCAGTATACCAGCTCAAAAACAAATACATATAACTAAGGCATTGTACAAAATATACAAACAGATGCAAAAACGTAAAAAGCTGCTTAGCAGCATGGTTGCCTGATATGACATGCTATCCTAACAAGGTGGTCACAGGTAAGCATTCTGATGGTTTACCATCTGTGCTTATTATACTTGGGTGTAAAAGGGCTACTCTACATATAAAGTACTGGGAACTAATTGTGAGTAACTGACTACTTGTCCTTCTATACCTATTTGTACTGTAACACTTGAAATATGTCCCACACCGCCTGCTAATTAAATATACCAACTCTGAGATTGTACAATACTAGGAAAGGGGCATACAGTCTAATCCTGGTATCACAATGATCTCCCCCCCCAAAAAAAGCAACCGCTTTTCTGAAGACCATATTAAGCAGGCAGGAAAGTTGACAGATCCTGTAATTTTATTTATTTATTTATTATTTATTTTACATTTGTTAACCGGGTTAGTATGACTGGGCAGAAAGCCCTTTTTCAGCAGAGACCCAGGGAGAAAAGCTCCATCAAAGTACAAGAAAACAATTTCAAATATAATTCAAATCAGTTCAAACAAAAAGATAAGCAATTTAATATAAACAGTTGCGATACAGTCATGTTTCTGCAGTTATTAGACAGTCATATTTTACAAGGCATAGTACAACAAATAGAGTAGAGATGAGTAGGGAAGATGCAGAGGCTTTTAAGAGTGAAAATAGAAGGGAGAGAGGTTGAAAAAGGGGTAGAAATAAGTGTAGTGTAAACAGTTAAATAATATTAGGAGTAATTATATAGCTTGTATTTGTTTTAAAATATGAATGTACAGATGATGAGCAACAAACAAGAGGGTTAAAAAGAGAGAATGTGAAATAGGAAAATGTTAGGTAGAGGAATGAGAAGAGGGCAGAGAGAGAAAGAAGTTATGGTGGCTGTATGCAGTAGCAGTACCAGTGATTTCTAAGGTATTCCTTGATAACTGCCTTGAATAGTTTTGGATTGGTAAGGGTTCTAATCTCTTGAGGCAGTTTATTCCAGTACATGGAAGGGTGGTAACTAAGAATGTTGCATCCAAATTTAGTTTTGGGATTATAGATCTGGAGCAAATTTTGGTCAGAGCTTCTTAGTTGGAGGGAGGGAGAGTAGTAGGAGATGAAAGGAGCAAGTGTTGGACAGTAAGATAGTCGGTATATGATGGAGTGAATAATGGAGAGGTGTGAGAGTAAAAGTTGGTGAGGTAGTTTTAACCAGTTTATAAGTTTTAGAGAGATGCAATGTTAGGATTTGTAGGCTTGTTCAGCTGTGAAGTGAGCAGCTTTATTGTAGGTGGTTTTGAGTTTAGCGAGGAGGGTAGAGTTGAGATTAGTAAAGATCTGGGAGCCACACATAAGACTGGGTAGGAGGTATGAATGGAAGAAAGTAATCTTGGCTTCAGGTGAGAGGAGTTTTTTTGTTCTGTAGAGCAGTTCAAGTTTTTGGTGAGTCTTTTTGATACAATTATTGACATGTAAGTTCAATTTCAGTTGATCATCAATTGTTATTCCTAATAGTTTGGTGCTGGGTTCTACTTGTATAGGTGTATTGTTTAGGGATAATATAGTGAAAGTTGGTTTGATATTAGCATGGTTTTTAGGGAGGAAGAGTAGCAATTTGTTTTTTTTTTAGGGTTGAGGATGAGCTATAGATATAGATATAGATATATACAGATAATATATAAAACAGTTGGTGGTTGCACAAAATGAAATATAGATATATAGATATATGCAGATAATATATAAAACAGGTGGTGGTTGCACAAAATCCAATAGTGCCAGGTTCAAATATCCATAAATAAAACAACCAACATGCCATCACCTTAAGCAATTCAACAGCATTAAATGAAATGAAATATATTCCAACTAACTATGCAGATCATGGTTTCATACAAATAGCTTTTTCAGTGCAATCTGAAGAACTGAATTCCTTCAAGCATTTATATAGAATCAGTGGGTAACTCATGTGATGGCTCTCTGTATTCTTTTAAATGACAAAGAATAGCCAGGAACCACTACATATAAAAAAAATCACATGCCTTATCTAATGAACATTTTTCAAAGTACAGACCAAATAAACTTTGAAAATAAATTACAGTTGCTGTAATATTTAAGAAATTGGCATTCCAGTATGAAAAGGTACTAATTCCTGTGAGCAATAATACAAAAGAGTTTAGTTTATTATTGACTTGCCCTATCTAAAGGAATATAAAAAATAAACCACAACTGAAAATATAACAGAAATAAAGTAAATATGTAGGCATTGCTATAAATTGTATATGTTTGCACATGCACATTCTGTCATCTAATGGGTATAAGCTAGTATTACAACCTAACAAATGGTAAGCACATAATTTTGACCAATGTATTTTACATCAACGAATAATAATAACATACCTCTGAAATATCCAGATTTTTGCAAATGTCCAGATTTCTACCTGATATTTTTGAACTGTTTCTCATAAAATGTATGGTTTTGTGGCACATCCGTAAAAACTGAAATCATTAAATAAAAACAATTATTTTTGTACCACATCCGTAAGGACTAAAAATAAAGACAAATACTTGAGTTTTAGACTCTATAGCCTTCAGAAGATACATGCTAAGGCAAAACCTGTTATTCTATCAGTTTTTATAAGTTTGTAAGAGCAATATCAAAATCTGTCCTTGATTTTGGGCCTTTGTTCTCCCATGACTTTTGGCTTTTTCCAAATGTATTGTACTAAGAGGTTGAGCGGTGTAAATAATAATAATAATAGGTTCATAGGTTCATACTAGGCTATCTGCCATGAGGCATTTATAAGCCTAGCCCGAGTGTGTTTGGCTTTCGCCACCCTTTGATTCGAGTTTACCGTGCCCTTTTTAAGGTTAGTTTACCGTGCCTCTGTCTAGTAGTGACACTGAAGTAATCCCCAGGGTAAACCTACGATCCCCTATCCACTCATCAAGATTCTTCTTGAAGAGAGTCAGTGAGGGGCTCTGCCTAACATGGACTGGGATTCTATTCCAGAGCAAGGAGAGCCTCTGGGTTATGAATCTATCCCTCCAACATGTTCTGTTTATTTCTGTGCAGAGGTTTAGATCCCTCGAGCGCGTAGCTCTAAGGGATTTGGATTTTCTGAGGTGGAGCAAGTTCATTAATTCTGGGTTGGACATGGCTTTATATGTCATGCATAGATCGCCTCAAAGTAGGTGGTATGCAACTGAGTAGAGCTGGAGTTTTTTTAACCGAGCAGCATATGGCATCTGTTTGAGTCCTTTGACTCTTTTTGTGAGGTACTTTTGGGGTCTTTCTAGTTGCTGCAGGTGTTGGGTAAGGTACATCCCAAAAGGGGCATTGTATTCTATTATGGGCCTGATTAGGGCTGCATAAAGGGGCACTATGACCTCCTTTGATCTAGATGTGAATCCTGTCATGATAAGGTGGGCTATGTAGAAGGTTTTTCTAACCACTTTGGCAATGTGGTTATCAAAGGAGAGATTACTATCATCTTGGGTCCCCAGATCCCTAATTGCTTTCTCCGTGCTTAATGGGTTTCCACCTATGTGGTAATTTGTGGGTACTTTGTTTTTGCCAAAGGGTATGACTATACACTTTTTGGCATTTAGCTTTAGACCGTGGCTCTGGCACCAGTTATCCGTCTCTGTGAGACCTTTTTGAAGGATGCTCGTGTCAGCTGGAGAGTCAATTATGGCTCCCAGTTTGCAGTCATCTGTGAACTTGGTCAGCCACAGTCCTCCCGTGTTAGTCTGTACCTCAGAAAAATATATACCGAACAAGAGAGGTCCGAGGACTGAGCCTTGTGGAACACCACTTGTAACCGGTTTTGAGTCAGACATGGCTCCAGCAATTCTGACTCTGTGGGTTCTGTCTTTGAGCCAGTTTGCAACCCATCTTGTGACATAGGGGTTTATATTTAAGCTGGATAGCTTATCTATGATGCCCGAGTGGGGTATTGTGTCAAATGCCTTTGCGAGGTCTAGATAGGCTGTGTGGACTACCTTCCCTTCATCTATGGCCTTGGTGACTGTTTCAAAGAAGTCAACCAGGTTCAAGAGGCAGGATCTGCCCTTGACAAAGCCGAATTGGGTAGGATCTAGTGTCTGTAGGTCCCCAATGTCATTGTTTATGAGTTCCATGATGATCCTCTCCATAGTCTTGCAGACTAGGCTAGTCAGGCTTATGGGGCGGTAGTTTCCAGGGTCCGTCGAGGCACCACCTTTGTGGAGAGGGACCACTGTTGCTGTATGCCATTCATTGGGTACATATCCTTTAGTAAGGCTGAGATTGTACAGCATTTTTACATGAGGGTTTAGTTCTTCTTGGAGTTCGTGTAGTACGCAACCCAGGACACCGTCCGGTCTCATTGAAGCAGTGTTTTTTGCTTTGGAGAGGGCGGCTTTCACCTGAGCATCTGAGATGCTAGGGGGGCTACACTCTGCTGGGATAGATATTTGCTCTTTTGGAGGGAGGGGGGGAGAAGTTTGCACTAAACCTGTCTGCCAGGATGTTGGCAATGTCTGTGGGTTCCGTGAATTTTTTGTCATTTAGAATCAACTCTGAGCATATCTGGGAGTTGCACCCCAGGTTCCTAACATAGCTAAAAAAAGCCTTGTGATTGTCCTTAGTGTCCTGTGCAATTTTTTTCTCGAAGCTGGCCTTGGAGGATTTTATGAGGGATCGTAATTTTTTGCTAGTACTGATCAGAGATGCCTTCCCTTATAGGGATTTTGCTCTATCATGTAGTAGCTTCCTTCTTCTGTTGTACAGCTTGTTTATGGCTGGGGTCCACCAGACTGGACGCCTGCCTTTGGATGATTGGGCCTTGGTTTTGTTAGGGATAGCATGATCCATGCATTCCTGGAGGTGTCCATAGAATGCATTTATATAGGATTCAGCTGTTTGGGCCGTAGTTTCCCCTGGCCCGGGGGCCTTGAAGGATTCCACCTCTATTTTGAGAAGTGTGAAGTTCACTTTTGAGAAGTTTTTCACTGTGGTTTTCTGGGCTGAGGTGGGGACGGGTTTTGGATATCTAGTGAGATTAATTTAAGGTCTGATCTTACCAATGAGGGGTTTACTTCTGGTATGGAGCATAGGGTCCCCATGTTGGTAATAATCAGGTCGAGTATGTTATCCCCTCTTGTGGGAGTGGTGACTAGTTGTTCCATGGCATTTGAGTTTATAAATTCCAGGAACCTTTGGGCTAGGGTGTTGGGGCTTGAGTAATGCTCCCAGTCTATGTTTGGGTAGTTGAAATCACCCAGTATGCTGGTGTTTGGAGAGATCTTCATGTTCTCCAATGTTTTCAGGAAAGCCGAGTGGGATTCCTGATTTTGAGAGAGTGGTCTGTAGCATGCTATAAATTGAAAAGCAGTTTTGCCCACTGTTAGTTGCACATGGATGGTCTCTGATGCTAGTTGTTCCATGGCATTTGAGTTTATAAATTCCAGGAACCTTTGGGCTAGGGTGTTGGGGCTTGAGTAATGCTCCCAGTCTATGTTTGGGTAGTTGAAATCACCCAGTATGCTGGTGTTTGGAGAGATCTTCATGTTCTCCAATGTTTTCAGGAAAGCCGAGTGGGATTCCTGATTTTGAGAGGGTGGTCTGTAGCATGCTATAAATTGAAAAGCAGTTTTGCCCACTGTTAGTTGCACATGGATGGTCTCTGATGCTTTGTGCAATGCCACTAACCTGGAGGTGTGGGTATCCTTGATAAAAATGGATACTCCCCCTCCTTTTGTGGTTTGGTCCGAGTTTTGGGGCTGAAAAGCATGGTATGAGGTATAACCTGGTAGTGCTGGGGTGCTCTCTGTAGCCTTGAACCAGGTCTCTGTCACTGCACATATGTCGATGTTCTCCATACTGAGGAGAGCTTCGAGTGCATGCATCTTGAGGTTTAGACTTCTGGCGTTTAGCAGCATTACCCTTAGTTTTTTGTTCATTGTGCTGTTTATGGAGGTGGGTTTGTCTTTTGAGCCTTGCCTAAAAAAGGCACTATGGGGGTGGCAAGAGCCTTTGCCAATATCCAAAAGCCAAGAGGTGACAGGTGCAAGCCATCCCTAGCGAAGCAACGTGCCTTGTCGAGCATGTCATCCCAGGCTGACAGACACTGGATCCCCTTTGAATGACACCAAAATTTTAGCCAATTGTTAAAATCTATCATTTTGTCTTTGTACTGTGGCATCATTCTAGGTGAGGGTAATATGCTACTAACGGTCAGGGTCATACCGGCCTGGGCTACATGATCAGAGAGCTCCTCTATGTCTCTTTTCATGTAGTCGAGGGAGGTACGTTTCAGGTCATTCACACCAGCATGTACCATTACTGAGTCATATTTGTACTTACTTTGGAGTGACCTGAGTGCCTGCGTTATATGGCGGATCCTAGCGCCCGACAGGCAGCTCAATGTGACCTTCTCTTTGTTCAGCATGGTGAGCAGGACATCAGTGTGTCTGACTATAGAATCACCTATTATGAGTGTATCAGGTGTGTTTTTCAGCCTTAAGGGCTGTGACTGCTCAGCACACTGACTTTGTGAACTATGTGTTGCACGTGTTTTGTTCTGTGGTTGCGTTTGCTTGGATGTCTGCTTTGGAGGTCTCTGCTGCTTAGGCAGATTTTTATTTAGAGCCTCCAAGTATGTTTTTGTGTGTTTATGTGTTTGGTTTGCTGATGTTGTAGGACTATGTGAGATTGGATTTGTGTTGTGTGAGGTTCCCTTCTCCTCCTGTCTGGTTACACCAGTTCTGAGTTGAGAGAGTTCAGCCTCCAGTTTGGCTATATAGTTGCATCTCTCACATATATTTGAACCTGTTTGGAGGAGGAGAGGGTTGTCCGTGAACATGAGGCAGTTGTAACATTGCCTCAAGATTCCCAGATTTACCAGCTGGACTGGAGAGGAAACTATTAACTGACGTTTGGACATGCTAGAGTAATATATGGAACTCTTATCACTGAATTAAAAAGGACCAATGGGTGACGAGGTGACCGTAAAGAGTCTATGAGGATGTAGTGCTTTTAGTTTATTAGTATAATAATACAATATTCATGGTGTTAGTCCAAAATATAGTTACACAAATTGGTATTTAATTCTATGTGTTCATATAAATCTAGTGAGTAAATTGCTTTCAGATTAACTACCAATAGTTTTTCTTTTTTGTCCAATAAGAAGTGTTTTTATGATTCTGTTAAAGAAGTTTCAGTTACTTTGTCACTACGTACAAATGTTACTGCTGCAGTTGGATGGTGTTCCATATGCCTGTGAAATGCATTTCTTTCTCAGTTACAGTTCAGATCACTAATTTGCACAGATATACTCTGTTTCTAGGGCTGTGATGTCTGCCCCACATAACAAGACCTACCCCACTAAATAAAGAATTTGTTAACTGGCAAATAATAAAGATGTGTAACTCATATGTTTTAGATGTAATAGTAAAAAAAAAACAAAATATTCTTCTTACCTATTTACAATGTGCATAGTGACCACATGGAAAAGAGCTCTTTGGGGGTTTGCCTCCAGTCTGCGGAGTTATTTGGAATAAGTTTCAATTACATCAAAGCTGTTTTGAATTACTTAAAGTGCTGGTGTGTTGGTGGATCTACCTGATATCTGAGCCAGGCACTGTTTCACTTTGTGACATCACAGACCATTTTTTATGGAAGTGTATATTGCGGTTGCTAAAGAACTTTTTGATTCTACACCCTAATGTGGAAATATCCAGCTATAAAACAGTATGTTTTTTCACTAAATGATATGATTGGTGGCCTCCTTGATGGCAAAGATGATACAACTTGAATTTTGCAATCAGATATATGGCCTCTGCTTCAAATTTAGGCTCTTGTCTAGGAACTAGGAATATGGTTTAAATGATAATGAAATTGCTTAATAAAAGTGCTTTTCTTTTATTTCTTCCTTTTTTGTTTCACAGACAGGGCTGGAATTTATTGGAGAAAACTGGCAAAGGAACATGGTATTGTGAGCAAAGGCTAGAAAATGCCTTCCCTATCAGGGATTGATTGCCCAATGATCACTTTAAAGAACTTTGTTTTTTCGTACACTTGGTATCATAGAGCGCTATTACAGCAAAACCTAGGAAAGCAAATAATGCTGGATGATCCAGTGAGACAATATTTTGTGTTTTGCATAACATATGTAAGAGGATTCAGCTGGTACCAGGAAGACCCACAATATCCGGTAGGGGGTTCACTTGTAGAATCACTATTTGTATTTTTGGAATTATGCTTAAAACGTTTGTTATCAATGGTAAAGTTAAGCAATAATCCACAACTGGGTGTGTGTAAATCCAGATATATTCACCCCAGGAGTAGGTTATTGGTATTATACAATGACATTATTTAAGAACGAAAGAAATTGCTTTTTTTTCTTAAATAATGTCTTTGTATAAGGGTGCTGAAATGTTCCTCCGCATTTTTCCTGCTTTTCTGATGTACTGTCCATGCAGATGGGACTTGCGTCTTCTGTCTTGCACATTATATCAATGCAGTACAGGAGAAGCAACAGAGAAAAGAGAATCTCTATTGATTTTATGAGTGACAGTGCAGAAAGAGAAGGAAAATCGGGTACATTTCTCTTTCTTTATTTTTGAGAATGTACCTGATTTTTCTTCTAGTTTGCTCTGCTCCTCATCATATTCCAATAGTAAGTCTGGCCCCTCAATTGTACCTCAGGGCCATGAATTTATTCTTTTGGTATATGCTCAATTTACAATGGGCATGCAGATTGGGCTGCCCAATTAGCATGCTTGTTTTTGAATACAAATGAGTTATCATTGTATAGTCATGAATTAAGCACACCACTGAATTATTGCAGGCAATTAGCTAATTAAGAATTGACTCATATGTATTTTTTAGATATGCAGTGTTTATATATATATATATATATATATATATATATATATATATATATATATTTATCCCACATCAACAAGGAATAACAGGCACATAAGATTATTTAAATAGTTAGCAGCATATTCCCCTTTCTTTTGTCAGTTTGTTATTGAGCTACTGAATATACCACAGGACCTATAAAAAGAGTAGGGTTCTTTATTTGACTTCAGATAAAAAATATTATTTGCCTATTTACAAAGTGTACATATTTACAGGTACATCTACACATTTCTGTTTTATTCTATTTATCATTTGTCTTATAACATCCTCATTATTATTCTTCCATATTTACCCCGACTCCTTCTTCCACAACAATAATCTGAATTTTTGCAATATATCTGTCAAATCTGTTTCCCAGTAAATAAAATATAATTCAGTCTTTCATTCCAAATAACCCATATTACATAAAATAAATCCAGATCAACCCTTCTCACATATTGTTTCTTCTTATTCGTATAATATACATACAAAATCATATTCATATGTATATTGTTTGTCATTAATATTCTCAAAAAAATTCTTCACACTTTTTGCAGAATTTCACTACTCTTTTACAGTTGAAAAAAAAAACATGTTCTGTTGTCTTTTCCTCCTCACAAATTAAACACAATCTTTCAACTTTCTTTTTATATGGCATATTCCCCTTTACTAGTAACTTATTTATTACCAGTGTCCATAGGAAATCTTAACACACTACTATTTTGGTACACCACTTTGTCTTTACTTTAATTGTTTTAATCACTTCTGGAAATTTTTCCCATAGATTTGCATAATAATATTGTTTCATCACATTATGATATCACACCCTTTTATTTTTCTCTATATAACCAATTTTTGTTTTTCATGTCAGTATTTTTTAACAGTTTTTAATTTTATTTATTCTTTTCTATTTATCTAATACTTATAATCTCCCAGCAAAGACACGTCATTCATTAACCCCCCCCCCCCCAGATTTCTCTACATCACCCAAACCCTTACTTTTATCTTTATCCAATGCCATTGCCATTCCCTTTAAACATCCATTTAGATAAACCAACAATTCTCTCATCTTAACAACTAACTATAGCTATATTGTCTGCATATGTCAAAACTACTAGAATAACCAACTTCTTTGGCATCACATATCTAGCATGTCTCATTTTCTAAGCTACTTCACTTGCTATCTCAGTCATTACCAATGCAAACAATATTCCACTCATGGGATATCTTTGTCTTATATCACACTGCATGCATATTTCTTTATTTAGCCACCAGTTCCCTAACACACTCACTCTACTATTCTGATATGCTAACACACACAAACACACACACACACACACACACACACACACACACACACACACACACACACACACACACACACGCACACACACACACACACACACACACACACACACACACACACACACACACACACACACACACACATACACTCTCCTAATTCTATTACCTAGTCCATGCCCATAACATCACACAAAGCAACATGTCCTACTGTATCAAATGTCTTGCTAATATCCTCTACCATAAGTTGCATATCCTCATTTTTACTTATAATATCATCCACAATTTCTCTTGCAGCCAATAACAATTCTTGACATCCCTTCCCTTTAGTAGCATTTATTTCTTCTTCTATAATATCCCTCTTCCTTCCCTGCATTCTCCTCTAATTTATTCTCTTACAAATGTATAATCTGTGTTGTTTAGTGTGATGGAGCTCCATTTTTTATTTAAGTCTTCTTGGTTTTCTTCCATATAAATTTTGGTATCCCGTTACATAACTCTTCATAAATAAATCCTTTCTTCAACCATTCTTTCATTCCATTTACAAAATACAGCCTTTTCCAATTTATTAATTTCTTGTACATTACATACACGGTACCATCTAGGCCTGATACTGAATCAGCATTTACTTTCTTCAGTACCTCATCATAGTCACTAATAATAATTCATTTTTCAAATCCTTTCTTATCTCATTCTGTATTTTTTTCTTATTTATTTATTTAACATTTGTTTACCGGGAAAGTCTGACTTGGAACAAAGCCAATTTTCAGTGGAGGTTTGGAGTGAAGTGCTCCATACGCATGTCTTTGCAATGTGGGAGAAAACCAGAGCACCTGGAGAAAACCCAGACGAATGCAGGGAGGACATTTAGAATCTGCACAGAAGGTACCCTAGCCAAGAATCGAATGTGAGAACTTCTTGCTGGGAGGTGATAGCATTAACCGCTGCGTCACTGCCCAGTCCAAATTTCCATTAGCTCTTATTTTTCTTCTTTTTATTTGTATACATTTTTTCTACATGCTGTACAACAATACTCATAATTTGCTGTTATAGTCCTTTTGCCTCTCGGCTGGCTGTGGTGGTGCCGCAGTTAGCATTGCCACCTCACAGCAAGAGATTCTCCGGTTTGATTCTCGGCTGGGGTGCCTTCTGTGCGGAGTCTGCATGTCGTCCCTGTGGTCACATGGGTTTCCTTGGGGTGCTCCGGTTTCCTCCCACATCCCAAAGACATGCAGTAGGTGGCTTGGACACTCTAAACTGGCCTAAGGTGTGAGTGTGTGCGTGTGCCTTCTGTTGAAGGTTGGGTGCCGGGCTGGTAACTCGACACCGTAAAACTCCACTGCCAATCATGAGCGGACAGATGATCTGCTGCGGCAACCCCTAACCGGGAAAAAGCTGAAAGAAGAAGAAGAAGAAGCAGTCCTTTTGCTTCTCCTTTTACATTTTTCATTTCCCTAATTATACCTATATCCTCCTTTACTATTTTACCCAAACATGCAGATACCACCTCCCTTCTGCCTTGTAAATAATATCTCTGCCCAAACAATAATGGTTTATTTTTTCTCAATTTCTATTCTATATTTCTTTTTCCATATCATATACCCTCTTGTATTATTCTTTTAATTCTGTAATACATTTCTATACATTTTCCCATACCTAACTTTCACTTCCTTTCTTTCATAATCCTGTCATTGAAATAATACTTTTTATACTTCTTCTTAAATTTAATCCACCATTCAGACCAGTTTTTATATAAGTCCTTCATAGTTATATGATCCTTCCATAACTGCAATACTTAACACTCTCCAAGTTTATCACATAATTTCTCAATTATTTCTTTTTATTCCCATCTCTGTTTTAACACACTTACTTTCTTCCATTATCTCTAGCCATATTGATAAATGATCTGAAAAACCTGCCACAACTGTATCACCATCCGGTTCCCCCAAGTCTTCCAATAATACAAAATAATCAGTTTAAGATCCAAGCACCTTCCATCTATAAGTCCATTGACTTGTGCTGCACACAGCTAATTTACCACATTTTATCACTTGCTATATTTTTTCACTTTTCCCCCTTTCTTTTTTCATTTCCCCCTTAAATCACAATTTAAGTCCACTGCAATTGTAATTTTCATGTTAATCTCCACACAGTCTTTTTGACAAAACAGATTATCTCTTTTCTTACTATAATTCTATAAACATATTCTCTCTACCTCACATCCATCCACAACATTTAATCTTCCCATCCTTACCTACCACAACTCTGTGCTGAGATTTTCAGATGACTAGAGCTTCCTAAAAAACACAAGTTGCCTGTTTTCTTGCTGATTTTTACTATTTATTGATTATTCTCACCATTAATTGCACTTTTTTATTGTCTGCTGACAACCTTTTTACTGTATTTTATTACTATAAATGAATCTGCATGGTTGTACTGCAATTGTCTGCCTTACTGGGCCTTATTAAATCATTTTAGTTACTCTTTTCACGGTTTGTAAAGATTTTTTAGCCATTTTCACTGTTTGAAAGATATTAACTGGAAATTCTCTCCATTTGTTATTTGTTTGTTCTGATTTTACTGCCAAGGAATGTATCATACAACTGATTTGTTTGCAGTAAGAGCATTCTCTAGAGTCTCCTTGCTCTTTTTTGTTTAAAACTTTTATTTAGTGCCTCACTGCTGTTTTTCTGCTGAGGTAAATATTGCTGCAGTGTTTTCTGCCTAAAATACTGTAGCTAGTAGCTGTAGCATAGTCCAGACTCAGGGTTGCTGTTTCTGGGCCTAGTTGTTTGTTTGTAGTGGCTGTTTGTTCTGTGCACATTTTCCAGGACATCTTGGATTAGAAAGGGCCCTTCTGCACTCTAGTGAGAAGAATGTGCTGATTGGTCCCTGGCTGGTAAAGGCTGGCTGGTCTACGACTTGGAATAAATACCTCATTGGTTCTTTTGAGCTATTTTTTTAAGTTGTTTTAGGTTTTAACCTTCTGGTATTTAACCCCCACCCTTGAGTGGGTTTCTGCTTGTTCATACTGAGATGAACGGAGAAGGGGCACAGCCGCAACTCTATGCTGAGATTTTCAGATGACTAGAGGCTTCTGAGCTTACTAAAAAACATAAGTTGTCTGTTTTCTTGCTTATTTTTACTATTTATTGCTTATTCTTACCATTTATTGCACTTTTTTATTGTCTGCTGTCAACTTTTTACTGTATTTTATTACTATAAAGGGATCTGCACTCTTGCACTGCAATTGTCTGCCTTACTGGGCCTGTTAAATCATTTTAGTTACTCTTTTCACTGTTTGTAAAGCTTTTTTAGCCATTTTCACTGTTTGAAATGTATTAACAGGAAATTTTCTCCATTTGTTAAGGATCTGTTTTGTACTGATTTTCCTGCCAAGAAGTATATCTTACAACTGATTTGTTTGCAGATGCAGATAGTACCCACTCTACTATCCCTGACCTCTCTTCCACAGATTCTGACAACCATGCATGGACAATTTCCCATGGATTCTGCTGCTAGTCTGGTTCATATGGGCATCCTGAAACAGTGTAGCAATTGCCTCATGTACACAGACAACCCTCTACTACTACCACCTAGCAACTCAATATGTGAGAGATACAATTACATTAAGAACCTAGAATCCTTGCTGTCTCAGTCACAAGTCAGTACATCTGGCATTGAGAAGGTTGTCTGCTCAAACACCACACCTGTAACACCACCGACACCTGTAAAACACACTCCAATATATGCGGAGTTTCTCAACAAAAACATACCCAAGCAAAAGAGACCTCAGAGGCAAAAACACAAACATGCATCACATCCCACAGTACCAACCACCACACAGGTACAAACCTAAGATACTAGTCATAGATACACATAGTCATAGACACATAGATGTGTCCCTCACCAGGCTAGACAAGGAGAAAGTCACGGTAAGCTGCTTGTCAGGTGCTAGAATCTGCTATATCATGCACGCACTCAGGTGTCTCAACAACAAGTACTGTTATGACTCTATCATAGTCCATGTTGGTGTGAGTGACTTCAGACATACCTCTCTGGACTACATGAAGAGAGACATGACTGAGCTCACTGAATATGTGTCCCAAGCAGCTATGTACCTAGCCTTAAGCAGCATCCTACTGTCACCCAGAATAATGCCTCAGTACAAACAGAAAATGATTAACTTTAAATATTGGCTTAGTTTCTGGTGTCATTCCAAGGGGATCCAGTACCTGACTGCCTGGGAGGACATGACTAACAGACCATGATGCTTTGCCATCTCTGGCAAAGCATCATGGTCTGTCAGTCATGTCCTCCCAGTACCTGACTGCCTGGGAGGACATGATTAACAGACCATGATGCTTTGCCAGAGATGGACTTCATCTGTCTCCCCTGGGCTTCAGGCTTCTAACAAAGGCTCTTGCCTCCCCCAAAGTGCCTTGTTTAGGGAAAGACAGGAGGACAAAATTACCAATGTGAAAAATTCATGTAAACAAAATTTAAAGGTCATGCTGATAAACTCTAGAATCTTAACATGAAACTGCACTCACTTGCAAGCTTTCCTTGCCCTGGAAGATGCTGACATTTGTGCAGTCACTGAAACCTGGCTCAAAGGAGTGGAGAGCACCCCAGCCTTACCAGGTTACTCATCCTACCATACTTTCAGACCCCAGATGGAGGGCTACAGAGTCAAAGGAGGTCAAACAGTATGATGCACAGGAGACAATCCAGGTGCAACTAACTGTTGACAAAACAACTATTCAAATCATAGCTAACTCCAGACCCCCAACCATGACTCAGGACTCCCACTCTACCTATCTGGACTCACTTGAATCCATCATATTTCAACCCTGTACCTTGATTCTGGGTAACTTTAACTACGCAACCATAGATTGGAAGACCTATTCTAGCCAAAACACAAATGGCCTGAGATTCCTCGACTTTGTCAATGCCAATGCATTGGATTAGCAGGTCAACACCCCCATGAGAGGTGAAAATATCCTGGACCTGGTACAAATCAACATGAGTAGCCACTGTAGCACCACTACAGTGTCATCCTTCTTGGTAAGATCTGACCACAAAGCAGTCACTTTCAAAGTCACTATCTCCCCTGATCCACCCGCCCCTCCTGCCAGGGTCAAACAAAAAAACTCTCCCAAAGCTGACTACAACCTCCTGAGAGCAGGTTTAAGCAGCTTCACAGCCACCATCCCTTAAGTTCATAGGTTTGTACTAAGCTAACTGCCCTTGCGAGCCATTTTAAGCCTAGCCAATTATCCCTTGTGAGATTCAAACCCCGTACCTTGTGTTTGTAAGGCAAACACCTTAACCATTAGGCCACCCTCCCAACCCAAGGTTACTAGCACTAATGTCCAAGCCTACACCAAAAAACTACATGAGCACCTACATTGCTGCATGGACTCAGCAATACCGGACAGAACCAAACCATCTTCCTCAAGGAAGAGTAAACCTGTCTGGTGGACAGCAGCAATAAACAGACTATAATAAAAGGAAAAAAATTCTGTCCAGGACCAAGAAGGAGCAGGTGCCAAGTTGGAAGTAATCTCCCCTTTGTCTAAACAAGCAAATAAGGTCACTGGGAAATCCTCTAAGACTAACTTTGAGTCCAAATTGGTCACATCCACTAAGGACAATCACAAGACCTTCTTCACATATGTCTGCAATCTCAAAGGTAACACCCAAATCTGCTCTGAACTGGTGGTCAAGAACACCACATACACAAATCCAGAGATATAGCCAACCTGCTGGCAGGCAGGTTCAGTGAAAACTTCACCCCCCTGTCCCCCCCATCAGTAAACCAGGACATCCCCAACACCTGCCCCCCCCCCCTCCTTCATCACCAGGGAGCAGGTCATTAATGCCCTCTCAAAGGCAAAAAATACAGTCTCCATGGGACCCGACAACATCCCTGGCTGTGTCCTACATGCACTCATCCATGAGCTCTCAGCTCCATTAGGCACCCTATTCAACCAAAGCCTCAGCACCAACTTCATCCCAGCTGAATGGAGGACAGTCACTGTCATCCCTCTACACAAAGGTGGAGCATCCACTGACCCAGGCAATTTTAGGCCCATCAGCCTAACTAGCCTGATCTGCAAGGCCATGGAATGCATTATCACAGGCCTTATAAACAAGGACATTAGCAACCTCCAAACACTTTACCCCACACAGTTTGGTTTTGTCAAAGGGAGATCATGCCTGTTAAACTTGGTTGACTTCTTTGAAACAGTCACCAGAGCCATAGATGAGGGGAAGACAGTGCACACCACCTACCTTGATGTAGCCAAAGCCTTTGACATTATTCCCCACTTGGGCATAATAAATAAACTCCCCCAGATAGGCATCAACCCATATGTCACCAGATAGGTAACTAACTGGTTCACTGAAAAAACCCACTCAGTCAAAATAGGGGAAATGTTGTTTGACTTGCTACTTCAAAGAAGTGCAATTTTAGTATTTAATGTAATATTAATTTGTGTGTGATATTGTTGTATATGTAAATTATTGTTATATACCCATTTAGCCGGATATAAATGATATTTCAGGCTTAAATGTTTTATTGGTTGTAACTGTCTTAGGTTTTATAGGAGTGGTAATTTAAATTGCTTATAGCTTTAAATTACACTGTTGCTGCAAAGGAGGGGTATCAAATACGTCACCAGATTTGTATTATAAATTGAGTCAGACTTAATGCTTTTGACTTTTGAAGAAGTTTGCTTTGGTGCAAATGAAAAGCGCTTAAAGTCAAAATCAAGTGTGTATTTTGGAAACAGTTAAATTATCGGGAAGACCTGCCGTTTGCTGTTTTTTGTTGTTTATCAGTTTTCAGTTTGGTGGATTTATAAAATAGGGGAAGCCACCTCTAGTAGTAGACCCATAATGAGTACACTAAGGATAGGTCTTGGGGCCTCTATATTTGGGATATACTTTTCTGAGGTGGAAGCCAAAATCAGTGGCCTGTGGCTGACCAGGTTTGCAGCTGACTGCAAGATGGACACTGTCTTAAATTCTCCTAGTGATGTGGACATCCTCCAAGAGGGCCTTACCCAAACTAATAACTGGTGCCAGAAGCAGGGCCTCAACCTGAATGCCATGAAATGCATCATTATCCCCTATGGAGAAAATGATGTCCCCACAAGCAATTAGTCATGGGCACTCAGGTTGATAGCAACCTGACTTTTGACCACCACATTGCCTCCATTGTACAGAAGGCTTTCTACATGGCTCACCTCTTAAGTAAGGATATTTCATCCAGAAACAAGGAGGTCATAACATCCCTGTATTCCTCCCTTATCAGGCCCATTATCGAGTACAGTGCCCCCTTCTGCATGTACCTTGCCAAGCTGGAGAGAATACAGAGGTTCCTGACCAGGAAAATCCAGGGTCTCAAACACCTGTCCTATACAGATAGGCTAAAAGCCCTGTCCCTCTACTCAGTCTTGTACAGTATGCTCAGAAGTGACCTGTGTCTGGCATACAAGGCCATCTCAGACCCAACCTTGAACGAGTTGCAGCATATCCATAAGTCAAGCTCCACTCGCGCAACCCACAAGCAAGGCCTCAACCTGGTCTCTGACATTAATAGAACTTGTTGGCAGGATAGATTTGTATCCCAAAGGCTCCCCATCTATGGAATAGACTCTCTGTCCATGTCAAGCAGAGTACCTCACTAGTCCTCCTTAAGAAGAACCTGGATAACTGGATGGGAAACAGAAAATACATGCCTGGTATCCCACCTGTGTCCCTGCTGGACAAGGGAAACAGGTGCTGACTTTGTGGAAACATGGGCAAAAAAATTCTTGGCTAGGCTTATAAGGGCTCCGGGCCAATAGCCTAGTATCGTACTATAGACCTATGAACCTATTACATCTAGTTATTTTCATTGTTTTTATATACAACACAGCCACTCCAGAACAACTTTCACTTCCTAGGCTCCATATTATATTTCTACCCCACAATTTTTCTATTTTTAGTCTTTCTTCATTTGTTAGGAATCGTACATTCTGTTAATGAATAACATCCACATGACATTTAACACACCATTCTAGCACCGTTCTTATATTGTTAACAGTACTGTTCATGTTTATTCAAAGTCAAAGTAAACTTTATTGTCATTCAGATCAACAAATACAATGTACCACTGGATGAAGGTTCATTGTTTCAGCCCCGTGTGCACTGAAAATCAGTTTTCACAAGAGGGTTAAGGAAACATATAATGGAAGAAATTCTAGACAGCACAAATATAAATAGCAGCATGGCATAATTCACAGTTCCCATAACTGTGCAAGTAATAATTTAGATTAGATTACACAATTTAGATAAATAGAATCATTTAATTCTATGACCTTTAAGGCAATCATATTGCACTTATGGTGTTCTCACGAACTGAGGGAGTGTTAACATTGTTAAGGTTAGCTGTTCAACAGTCTGATCACTTGTGGAAAGAAACTATTCCTGAATCTTGATATTCTACACCTGATGCTTCTGTATCATTTCCCTGAAGACAGGCGGTCCATGTGTGAGATGATACTTGTCCCTTATCAATTTCACGACCCTGCCATAGCATCTGCAAGAGTAAAGGTCCTGTAAGGACTGGGGGTTTGATCCTGTGATTTTTCTGGCTTGCTTTACATCCTTCTCTAATGCCTTGCAATCTACATATGAGTAGTTTCCATATCATACTGTGATCTTGTTAGTCAGTATGCTTTTGATCGTGGCCCCTGTAGAAGGTCATGAGGATGTGGGAGGGGAGGGGAGGTTTGCTCTGCGTAGTCTCTGGAAGAAGTGGAGACATTGTTGTGCTCTCTTTACAAGGCTGGAGTTGTTTGTTGCCCCGCTTAGCTCATCTGAGATCTGCACCCCTAGGAATTTTGTGCTTTTTACCCTTTCCACTGTCGTACCACTGATGGTGATAGGTGTGTGGGACTCTTGCTTCCTCCTGAAGTCAACAATGATTTCTTTTGTTTTGTCAACATTTAGTGCTAGGTTGCTGTCAGTGCACCATCTGGTGAGTTGGATCACTTCCTCTCTGTATGCCCCCTTGTCATTTATGATGAGGCTAATAACAGTGGTATTATTTGCAAACTAGATGATGTGATCCGTCTAATGTTTTGCAGAGCATTCATGGGTCAGTAGTGAGAAGAGAAGTCGACTTAATACACAGTTTTGTGAGACCCCTGTATTCAAGGTGATGCATGGTGAGTGGTTCTTCCCAACTTGAACAGTTTAGACCTTACTGTCAAAAATTTGAGGATCCAATTGCAGAGTGTGTTTTCTATGCCTAGTTGACTTAGTTTAGACAACAGCTGCTGCAGTATTATAGTGCTGAAGGCTAAGCTGGTCTATGAACAGCATGCATACATAGCAATTTTTGTCTTCAAGATGGTTCAAGGTGTGATGTAGTGTCAGGGATATAGCATCTGCAGTGGAACGATTTGGTCTGCAAGCAGATTGTAAAAGATCAAAAGATGCAGGCAGACAAGATGATATATGCTCACTGACCATCCTTTCAAAGCATTTCATCACCACTGGTGTGAGTATGGTGGGTTGGTAGTCATTTAATGTGACTGGGAATGACGTCTTTGGCAGAGGAATGAAGATGGCAGACTTGAAGTGTATTGGCACACTAGCCTGTCTGAGAGAGGTGTTGAAGATGTCAGTAAAGACAGGTGCCAGTTGAACTGCACAGTCCTTGAGTAGATGATCTAGAATCATGTCAGGACATGCTACCTTACCTGGTTGGACGTTTCTGAGGTTCTTTCAGACTGACTCCAGGCTGAGACATATAGTTGTGGCATCCCCGTCCAAGGTTTCTTTAGTGAGGTGTTGTTTCTGTCCTCAAATCTGCTGAAGAAGTTGTTATTTTGTCTAGAAAGTCCATATTATCCACACGTTGTGTTGACTGAGATTTGTAATCAATAATATAGTGGATGCCCTTCCAGAGCTGTCTAGGGTACTTTTGTTCTGCGAAGTATTTTTGTATTTTTCATCCATGAGCACATTTTGCTGCTCTTACTCCCTTGTTCAGGTTGGCCCTGGCAACTTTCAGGGCATTTTTATCTCCAGACTTGAAGGCAGCATTACATGCTCTCAATAGCTCATAGACTTCGCTAGTGAGCCATGGTTTTTGGTTTCCCCTTATAGTTACGTCCTCGACACATTTACTGAAACATTTGCATTTACTGAACATACTCCAAAATTATTGCTTTTCCCTTTTTTTAAATTTGAAGGAAATAGTTTTAAAAATTTGTTTCCTTATTTTTACTCATTCTCCAAATGAATATTTTTTCTTGGGTTTATGTACAAATAAGCCTTGATGACTTGATCCTCAGAATCAGGTATCTGACAGGATAGAACTTAGGTTCATAGGTGCATACTAGGCTAATGGCCCTGGAGCGTACATAAGCCTAGCCCAAGAAGATTCCCTGGCATCATGCCTCCTAAAGTTAGTTCCCAGTGGCCCTGTCAAGTAAGGCCACTGAAGTGATCCCTGGGGTGAACTTCCTATTGCCCATCCACTCGTCAAGATTTCTCTTAAAGAGGGCCAGTGAAGTGCTCTGCTTGACATGAATGGAAAGTTTGTTCCAGAGTATGGGAAGTCTCTGGGTTAGGAACCTGTACCTCCAGCATGTTCTGTTTATTGTGGTAATGAGGTTTAGGTCAATGGAGCGTGTGGCACGGAGGGATTGGGATTTCTTTAGGTGTAGCATATCTAGCAGCTCTGGGTCAGACATGGCTTTGTAGGCCAAGCAGAGATCGTCTCTAAGTAGGCGATAAGAGAGAGTATAGCTGGAGTTTTTTGAGTCCGTCCATATAGGGCATGTGTCTAAGGCCTAAGATCCTCTTAGTGAGGTATTTTTGTGGCCTTGCCAGTTTTTGTAGGTGTCTATTGAGGTACATACCAAATGGGGCACTGTATTCTATAATAGGTCTAATGAGGGACGAGTAGAGAGGGATTATGACCTCCTTCTTCCTGGATGAGAAACCTTTTGTAATGAGATGTGCCACATAGAAGGACTTTCTGACTGCAGTGGCAATGTAGTTATCAAAGGAAAGGTTGCTGTCCTGACTTCTCCTCCAACATTCCCTCTCTGTCCTCATATTTCCCTCCATATTTTTTCTTCATCTACAGTTTCTTCTTCATCTAGTTCAATTATTGTTGTCCTTCCTTGTGTATGTTTTCTTCCATTTCCCCTTTTGTTTCAATATTTATTGTTTGCTCTCGACAAGCAATCCAAAAGTGCCCCTTTTTTACACAACCTGCATTCAAGCACACACCTTCTCGCTGTATGTCCTTTCTCCCCACACTGGTAACATTGTACCTTGTCACAATGATTAATTAAATGAGAAAAATCCCCACAAAAGAAACATGAATTAGCTTGGCCAGCATATTTTATTGTCCCCTATGGTCAACAACAAAAATAACACTTGGCAAGTGTTTCACCCTCTTTTTTTCACATTACAAACCCCCCCCATCCTCCATTCCATACATTTCTGTCCTGTCATCTCTAACTTTCATAGTATTATCAACAATTTAACACAAACCTTTTTTTACCAACGTCTTCTTCCAGTTACTCAATTCTAAACTGCAAGGTAAGTTTTTTTTTACTTTTTTGTAACATGTAAGTTACTACCAGAAAGCAATAATTGTTCCATGGAGAATCATCAGTCCCTTATTTTCAAATATTAAGTCACAAAAACTCTCATGTATAAAATAAAGAATTTCTTAAGCTTTAAAACCCAGAACAGTTACCAAATTGTCCCATATAATGTGTACCTTTAAGTATTTATTAAGAGATCAGGTGACCATGATTGTAGGGTATAAGAAAGGTGTTGCGATTGAATATGATATACACCTGAGGAAGCATTTATGTGAAAACGCTTGTGTTTGTTTTCGATCGAATAAAAGTATCTGAAGTTTTTTGAAGAACCTGGAGCCTGGCCTGTGCTTATTTTATGGTTTTGGACTTGTGCTAATTTTGTGCAGAGGCCTTTGGATACCGCTGGTTTGTGTTTCTTGCTATATATTGTTTTTGATATTATCCAACGGTACCAAAGATATGGCTACAGGGAATTAAATTATTGAAGTGGGCTATAATCCGACTCCAATATGTGAGCAGAATTCAGCTGGGATTAATGTAAATACGTTTATCCTGAAAGTAGGTGAGAAAACTAATCCTCTCTTTAATGGTACCTTAGAGACCTTGACGATTGGATGGGAGAAAGGAAATTCACCCCAGGGATCACGTCAGTCGCCCTGCTAGACAGGGGTCCAGGAAAGTAAATAATGTGGGAAGAAATAGCCAGGGAATTGTTATGGCTAGGCTTGTATAGGCCCTAGGGCTGATAGCCTAGTACCAACCTATGAACCTATGAACCTATGACCGAGCAAAATAACATCCAGAACATGGACATGATAGCGTTTAAAAGTGATTTATTAGCACTCGAGAAGGAGTTGTTTAAATTAAAACACCTTTCATATGAAAAGTTCCATTTAGAAGCTTGCATAAAAGAAGGAGTAATACCTCGAGGCTTAAGAGTGTTAAAAATGCCAGCCCAAGCTGACTGTGACCCTGGTTTGCTTAGCGACTGGCAAAAATTGAACTTGAGCACCAGTATGGGCTATCTGAAGTTGTTGATAGCCTCAGCAGAGAGGGAGATATGTCTGGTGCTTGACATGTTAAAAAGTAGGTTTTTGAAACACGAGAATTGCTGTGGACAAGAAGTTATTGATAAACCTGTGAAGGAGGTAACTGAAAATGCCTCGGTTTATGCAAGGAAATTGCTTCAAGTGAAGCTAAAGAAATTGCAGAGGGATCGCAAAGACTTCCTGGAAGGGAATGTCTTCACTTGGCCTAGGGAGACGTTCAACGAATCAGCAGCCGGTCTAGCTGCTGGGGTTCTGCCCACAGAAGGATCCATCAATGAAACAACATTAAGAACAACGGTTGCTATAGTGGCACCTGAATCCAGGAACACAACGCAACAGATGAACGGAAATGGAACCGTTATGACTGAGACCATGGAATGTGTGAAATTAAATACAACGGATGCAGGAGCAAGGTAAAAACCTTCGTTACAACTGCAGAAGTGCATTTTGAGGAGGAGCGTGGCACCTCCACCTTTGAGAAAAGAAATGAAGTGTCATTGAATTTAGCATCTAGCCCCCTACCAAGTCTGGTTTTTCCACTACCCACCAGAGATCAATCGAGGAGCAGGGGAAACAGGAACCAGACAACAGGGCAGCAGAGAGTGTGAAGTGTTACAAGGGCCAAAAGGAAACACGAAGGTGGTGTGGTGAGTCCTTACACTATAAAGAAAGCATTCATGAACAAAAAGAACTAGTTATAAATTTGTCTAAATATAAATTAACTGAACAGGAACTAAGTGTGCTTACTAGAGGGCTTTCATTCATTCCGACTGCTGACTCTAATATTACGGACATAATATTTTATATCAAAATGTTTACAAGGAATTTAATGTTGAAAGTAACGTTTGAAAGTAACAGTGAGAGTGAGGATGTTATGTTCAAAAAACCCAGTTTGTTTATTCCTAACCTGGAGCCTGGCCTATGCTTATTTTATGGTTTTGAAATTGTCCCATGTATTATGTCTGTCTATTATAGTGCCATATTTTTGTTCTTATTCTCACAGTTGGTCTTTTCTTTTTAAAAAACAATTTTACTTACAGTTTGTTACTGCTCCCTTTTCTCATGATGTTACTGTTGCATATGTTTTAGTTACTGCATTATCTGCTGCAACAACACCAGGCACCTTCTCAGTTTGTTGCT